>NC_141141.1:58198450-58498450 GCF_053477565.2 Lygodium microphyllum | reverse complement strand
TTCTTTATAGTGATCTTATTAAGGGCCCTATAGTCTACACATAATCGGAATCCACCATCCTTCTTCTTGACAAACAACACTAGGGCACTGAAGGGGGATTTGCTGGGTCAGATGAAACCTTTCTCTTCCAATTCATGTAATTGTTTCTTCAACTCCATGAGTTTAATGTGATTCATATGTTATGGGGCTCTAGCCAGTGGGATGGCCCCTGGAATGAGCTCAATCTTGTGGTCCATATCTTTTTTGGGCGGTAGGTCCTTGGGTAGTTCTACTGGCATCATATCCTTAAACTTCTCAAGTATTTCTGCCACTTTTGTATTACCAACTTGGAGTGTGGGTTTCTTGGTGACCTCCTACTCAATGGTTGGAATCATGCATAAATACACCATGTCCCCCTGCTTTATCGACTTCACCACTTGTTTGGCACTGTAGGTCATGATGTGAGGGCCTAATATGGTTAACCTAGCAAGGCAGTGCTTGGGTTAGTGCTCATGGGTGGCTTGTACTTGGTTTTGCTATTTGGCATGAGACTCCATGCTTGTTCTCCTTCATTTGCACTTTGATTGATGTTCTACCTGGCATATGCATTCTTTCACAGGGTACTCTAACGCCTTCTCCTTGCATGCCTAGCATCATCTCATTAACTCCCTTCCCAAACATTGCAATAGAATTCTAGTCCTAAGATGACTTCGAAATCATACATGGGAATGACTAAGAAGCGTTTGGCTTTCCATTTCCTTGCTTCTACTTGCACTACAAAGACCTGTTTAACCTCCTTGGCTTCTCCTTGTGAAAATTTTACTGTTACTCCTTTTGGGGCCTTAGACAATTTGAGCCCATGTTTGGCTGCATAGTTTAGGGTAATGAAGTTGTGGGTGGCTCCTATGTCTACCATGATGGCTTGATCCCCTTCACTCACTCTACCTTTGATGCATAAGTGTTGGACTACTGCTACAAAAGCCACCATGCATTGGGAACGAGCATTGACTGTCTCCACCCTTGGATGGTCTAGGCTCTTGTCACTTCCATTGGGAATTTCCTAGATGCACAAGCAAGGTTGTGGTTCCTCTCCTCCATATGCACTAGTGGCCACCACTCTAGACCTGCTTGATGAGGTTGTGTCGTCCATGGGGCACTGATTTCGATAGTGGCATCCCCCACACTTGAAACATCCAATCCATGTGGTTGAGCCTTGGGGTCTCCGCCATGATGTATTTGATCCCAAGGACCTATATGATACACTCAGTGTTGGTTTGTAGTGGTTGGTCCCCCATCAACCAACTGCTCCTCTTGGTACTAAGGCGGATTGTGACGCGACTGGGGCTATGCTTGAGATTTGACTCCACGCCTCTGGGAATGGACCTCTAGGGGTATTAGGTCTCGGGGTCCAAGAGTTGTTGTTGGGGTTGGTGTTGAATATGGTCCTGACTCCCTTGGGCTATTCTCCTCCCTCCTAGGTAAACTAATCTTTTAGCCATCCTCATGGCCTCAACTAAACTGGTTGGCTCATGTCTCTCTACATCTCTTCCAGCCGATTCTTTCATGCCAAATAGGAATCCATGTAGCTTAGTGTCAGTATTGATGCTGGGTAGCTACATCATGAGTTGCCTATATTTGTTGATATACTCCTTCATCTTCCCTTGTGTTTGTTTGAGGTTTCTCCATTCATCTCTAACTTTGAATTTCTCCATATTTGGGATGAAATAGTCTTTGAGTTCCTCTTGGAGTTCTTCCCATGAAAAGATGGCGCACCCTTGCTCCTACTCCAATAGGTATCAACTAGCAGCATCTTCCTCTAAGTAGATGACCTCCACTTCTCCCTTCTTGACTTCCATGATCCTAGAATACTTCAAGTACTTGTCGACTTCTGCGATCCATTTCTTCAAGACCAACTTCTCTCTCTCTCCTTTGTACTTGGTAGGTTGGGGCATTTTAAACTTGCCATAGTCATCTTTTGAACCGTCACTCTCCTCCTCTTCCCTATGGTTGTGTCTTCTTGTCCTTCTTCTTGCTGCCTTCTTCCACTACCTTCTCCTTGTCTTTTCTTGCATTTTGTGCTCTCCTAGAGGTCTCCTCTCTTCCTAACCTATCCATCTCCTTTTGCAGCTTGTGTCTTCTCTCCTCTTCTTGCTGATGTAATGCCCACTCTCTGTAACCCTACTCCACTTTCAATTTTCTTCTCCTCTTCTCTTCTTCCTCTTTCATTTGCATATTTCTCCAAATTGAGTCCAATAGGCTTGACATGCCCTCCAACTGCCTCTCTAGTCTAGCTATCTTCTTCTTTTGAGCTACTCTCCATTCTTGCTCTTTGCTCTTCCACCTCTCTTCCATTGTTGGGATGGGTGCATTCTCTTTGACATCCTACATGTGGTCATGGAAAGCCACGCCTTGGCTTTTGGTGTTGTCGATGCGGGGAAGTTGTGTTTTACCTTCAGGTGGTGTTTGTGTCGTGGGGAAGCCACGTCATGTCTTCAGATGTTGATTGGTGTCGGGGTCGCCGGCAGTGGCCGACTATCATCACATCGGGGGTCATAGCACGACGGGTGTTAATGTGGTAGGGGTCGACATAACAAGGTTGATGCAACATGGGGCGAATGACATGGGGTGTTGCGACATGGAGTGTCACGACATGGGTCCTCTTGGCACGATTTCCTTGGGGCATTGGATCTCCTCTCTTGCTTATGTGAGCACTCCTTCACTCTGAGAAACAGTTGCTATGATACCAAGTATGATGCATCTGCACTCATTCACTCACTCAACATGGCATAGAAAGGTAACACGATATGTGAGAGCAAGGTATACTCTTGTATTATTCAATGAAAAAAACGGTACAACATAGGCACACTATACCCCCATAATGCTGCACATAAGAGAATTTACCATTGGGTATAGGGAATCACATGTAGAGTGGAAACCAAGCAAGGCTCATAGTCACTACTACTCCCTATAGGTGTTTCTGGTACCAACACCATGGTATAGCTACAAAGACCTTACAGGAGGGGAAGGGTCTATGTGCATGTGTTTTATTATGTGTGTGACTTTATCATAAATTCCTCATTGTGCATGACTTTGTTATTGTAATTTATTGTGCATGCCATGCTCTTACATCAAGCTACCACACTACCTTGAATTTCATTCCAACATAGCTACCAATTGTTCACCCATCTACAAGATGGGGGCAAAATATTCTATCCAATTTTCATTCGGCTTCACCCAAGTCAATTTAGTATTGTTTGGAATATGGTCAACAATACCAAATGGGAACAACATTGGATTATGAAAGTCTAAGAGTGTTTGTGGTGGTACAATAGTTAATGTTCAAACTGAAACATTTGTTGTAAATATATTTTTGTGCATTTTTTGGCTTGTGCCTATATATACTTGTATGTATACCAATATGACTTTATATATGTTCTTACTAGTGCATGTGCACCAACTTATATATATATATATATATGCCTAAGGGACTTTACACATGTTTAGGCTGGTGTTTGTGTAGTCACTTTTGTGCATAGCTAGATCTTTCTTTGATTTTGATCCTTCAACAAGTTTCTTTCCAAACACTCCCCTATTATGACAAGAGTACAACATAATGGTGTTTCCATAAGCTAGATCATTCCAAGGTTCTTACTATATTAATATCTAGAAGCAACTTTCCAACAAGAAAATCACATGCTGAGAGAGAGAGGTTCACTACACATATTGAGATTTCTTGTGTTGTCTTCTTCTACCCAAAAATTCCAAACAACATTATGCACATCCACGCATACCAAGTAATAAAAATTTGATTGTGCTGATGTGGGATGCTAACACTAAAACCTTTGGTCTACTCCTCCCCTTTGATGACTACATGAACATGGTCATGAGATTATAACCAAATAATTCCTCTTATTGAGCATAATTGTATTTTATGACTCATTCATACATGTGAAGATGAATAATCATAAGCAAAAATAGGTTTTTCAAAATATATAATTGCATAAAATTCCATTGGTTTACAAACTATAGTTTATACTCAAATTCGTATATTGACAAGTAACATTTTAGGACTACAATATAGATAACAAACCTTGATTGTTTGTTCCACTATGATTTATACGATTCTTTTAATCAATCTTAACCATTTGACGAGTCATTGTGATCCTATCCACCTACCTTAACTCAAGTTGTTTCTAAGGATCATGTATATGTACTTCCTAGGCTATAATAATTTTTGAAATGATTTATTAGAGGGGTAGCCTATCTTTATTACTTTGGATATCTTTTAGCCTCATGATCTTATGATTAAATTTGGTAAATAAAGAATTTAATGACAAATCTAGCATTTCTACTTGCCTTGGTTGATTCTTTCCTGCTCCAATTCCAACTCTCACCTTGCTTTTAGCTTGCACTTAACATGAATGAGTTTTGAGTCATTCTTTTTACTCAAGTTACAAACCATGGTCCTAATTAATAGCTCCCTTTGATCCTATAGCTATAAGAAGGGTTTTACCATCCTCTAGGCCCAGTCTTGCTTATGATTTCAAGATATTACATGCAAAATTTATCATAAATAACTTTTGTAAAACAAAAAAACATTGCCTTGTAAGTGGACATAAAGTATTTTGTATTTGTCAAATGCATATAATTAATTGGCAATCACATTATATCAATGCCCAATCTCTCACATTGGACTTAACTAGACCAAAATATGCAACTCATGTGATGTTCAAAACATAAGACAATGGACTTCTCAATCAATTCATAGCTCATTATAGCTCCTTTTGATATGATTATGCTATAATGTCTTTGATTGTATCGGCACTTCTACATGATCCAATAAAGGACCTAAGGAAGATACATGTGTATAGACATATTTGGGAGAGTGCACACACAACACACCTTCTTATGGCCTTTGCATTTATAATTTGCAAACATGTCAACCAACCACAACTAGTGAACATAATTAAGAGATTAGGGTAACATGACTTATGATCATATCCAATCCTCATTGTCAACCATTTTTGTTTATACTCTTCTTGAGGCATGTCTGTAGAAACCATGATTCAATTATTAGGCTAGATAACATCGGTCCCTGCTACATCCCTCCCCCCCCCCCCCCCCCGGCCCCAAGAAAAAAAGGCCTCCTACACTATGACATCCACATCATGATCCCGATCAAAAAATGTCAAGCCATTAGTGATTATAAAATTAGAGTATATGATCATAAAGACCTTGAACTTCTATTAAGTAGTTAAACTAGGTTACTTAGTGAACATGTTGGGGCATAAAGATTGCATGATCAAATTGATGTTGGCATAAAGGATGCTATCAAGAGTCTCCATTTACAAATCATGATAATTTTTTTAATAGATTCAAACTAGATCAAGTGCATCCCAATCTCATAGCATGGTGAGAAGTCAAAACACATAAGTTTGCCAAATTACAATAAGATAGATACAAGTTCGATTGTAGTTTTGGTAGTGATTCTATGTATTTATGAGTGCTTTCAAAGGTATGACCAATATTTTCTAATTGAATGAACAATGAAGATCTTGCAACCATACTAAACATACATGTATATCCACAAGCATTAAGTTCATGAACAAGGTACGTGCAAAATTCATGGGACTTTCCAAGAAAATTGGGCAATGAACTCCACACTAGCAAAGAGATAAAAAGTGGAATTAAAATGAACAATGTGGTCCAATGCAACTCACAAAAGGAGAATAATGTGTACATCAATTCACTATGAGCTTCAGTATATGCTATGTAGATTACATTCTCTAAGAGAAATGCATTGACATGGATGTCAAAAGTGTAATGCCATAACGAGTCCTAATGGTAGCACCATGCATATTGTGTAATTCAAGATAAAGCCTTCATGTATTGACATGGATGTCAAAAGTGTAATGCCATAATGAGTCCTAATGGTAGCACCATGCATATTGTGTAATTCAAGATAAAGCCTCCATGTATTGGGACATCAAGTTTGAGGATAACATAAATTATTTATTCATGCTTGTCACACTATTAGAGTCATGGGATACATTTCATACTACTATGAGTACTAACCCTCATGAGGGTAGTTTTAAATGCAATGATGTAGAAAGTGCTCTACTAGAAGAATATTGATGCAACCTATACTTCTCATGCATTGACTATTAGAGGCAAAAATGGTGGAAATGGTCATAATAATCATTGTAGAGGCTCACATCCCAAGAGGGTCATGTCTCAATCTCGTGGGCAATCTCCTAGTAAGTCCTATAGTCATAAGTCCTCGTTAATATGTCATCATTATGGGTAGCATAGTCAATCATGTTGCAATGCATGCTTTGAAGTACAGTTCTAATGACTACATTCTTGCAACTCCAACTCTTGATGCTACTCAATTGATCGATGCACCACCCACTTACTCTTAGTGTCGGTCTTTCATTCAGGGGCTTTCTTTCATGTTAGCCCACATCCCTATTGGTTTCACAGCTATCGTATTGTTACAGGTTCAATTAGATTAGAAGATGACATTGCATTGAATATCACTGGCATAGGGCCTTGGTCATAGCCTTGGTAGTGGGTCTCTCAGCAATTAGGATACACTTGAATAGGCTTCTTACTTTAGAGACACAATTATGCATACTCTCTTCCTTTTGCTACTCAATGTTCATGAGCCGAACAAAGAGATGTATCAATCCTCAACAAAGCATTTTATAAACACATTGTCCTTGAGTAGCACAAAGGATTTCTCAATGACATCAAGTCTACTAAACCAAGTTCACCCCTAACTTCGAGACAGGATCCAAATGCTTGTGCTTGCTTAGGGTCACCCATAAAGTTGTTTGTCTCACAAACTTGTATGAACTATTCCACAAAGCTATAAAAGTCATTTCCAACATGATATTTGTCCAACTGTTTGGCTATAAGAGATTTTCCACATCTACCCATGGGACTATTGCATCTCTTACGAAACAAAAGAGGCTTGTAGACATTGCCTTAAAGGTCCTACTACTTGAACTAGTTTATTGGTCTCAAAGGAGATAGTTCTTGCAAAATGACACTAATGCTTAAAGTTTGTGTATGCATGCCTATTATCCTTCATGACCCTTTTGAACCCTATTGAGTACATTATTAAGACTTTATCTTATTTTGTTATTGTTTTATGCCTTACCTACATGAAGTCCCTTTCAAGTATGTACTATATTTTGAAATTTTGTAATATTCTACATTCAGAGTACAATTCTTTCAAATTCTTCCTCATAATGCATATGGTTGAGTATTCTGAATTCAATGGGATTTAAGGATCTACGAGATAGTGTTTGCTTGTTGGAATTATATATATATATATATATGATGGTCTTATTGTCTATCAAATGTTGTCATTGTGTTTTCATTCTTTGTTGAGTTGATTGCTACGTTTCTAAGTTTAGATTATTGTTGTTGTGTTTTCATTCTTCAATGAGTTGATTGTTACATTTCCAAGTTTAGATTGCTTCATGTAATTTCATATCAACTCCTAATTGCTAAATCATATCCTTCAAGACAATTACCATCACAATGGTCCATTGACCTATCAAATTTGTTCATCTCCTTGCTTCTCAAAATTACCAACTTGTGCTCTAAGTTCCCAATGTCTACACAGTTTCCAAGTGAGGAGAATCTATGATGGACATGATGAACATTGAGTATAGATATGGTTCAAAGTTTAGACACTAGAGGGGTCCCTCTCTCTTGTGTGACAAATCGCCTTCATTAGAACCACATTAGGTGGAGATTATGGTTTTTATGCCTTGTCCATGATGGTAGTCTTTGGCTTGTCTAGCATTGTTTCGTAGCCCATGTGGCATAGTAGCATTTGTGCCTTCTCTCCTTCTACTATTCATGGATATTTTACCCTTAGTTGCTGGACACTTTCGTGCATGGGTGAAAATTCTCAATTGGCAATTGGACCATTTTGTGAACAGGTTACTTTTAGGTAGCTACTTTTGTGTTGGGGGTAAAGGCGCCTTTGCCTAGCCGCCCGTGTATTACTACACTAACAGTACCCACCACTGCACACTACAGGTAGCAGGCGCTCATCACAGTCACTTATTCTTTATTCTTTTAGTGATAGTTTGAATAAAGGACTGACCACACATTGTGGTTGTTGGAATAACCACTTTTGAGTCTCTCTCTCTCTCTCTCTCTTGGCTCTTGCCCTCCATCCGCCATAGCTCTCACCGCCAAGCTTCTTCCTCATGGGTTCCACTTCCCTTTCAACTGGTATCAGAGCAAAGGCATCGGAGCTTGCGCGGCATTTTCTTCAACCCGGATTTGAAGAGCTTCAACCTAAGCTTCAATGGTAGCCATGGCACCTTCATTTCCAGGTATGTTTTGATCTCCCGCCTCCTTCTCGAGCTTCCGAACCTTCATCGGCTTCTTCCTGGGCTGCATTGGAGCCCCCTTGACATTGCCAAGTGCCCCCAAGGGTTTGAAGATCCCCCACCCACCAAGAACATGCAACACAATTTTTGGTGCATTTTTAGGGGGCTGGGCTGATCTACTCCATGGCATTTCCCTACTCCTCCTCAGCTTACTGGCACTCTTGGCAACCCTCCCGAACATCGCTTGACTCCCCGACATTAGTGCTTGACTCCCGGTGATCGATTCGAGTGCTTCCCCCTTTAGCCCTTTGCTGTATACACACTCCCAAGACTGTCAAAACAGGGTAGCACTTGACATTTTTTGTTTGATGCTTCTTGGCATTGCTCGTTTCATGACTATTGATGCCCGGTGATGCTCGAATATTATCGGATGCTATGTCTATGCTTTGGGACTGATTTGGAGCTGATTTGAGCACCCTTTGAGCTTCATTTAATAGTAAATTCCTTGTTGTAATACAGTGGGCTGAAGCTCGTTTACTTGGTGTATGCATTGGTTCATGGATACGGGCTGCTTTTACTGGAGGTTTGAATGATCATACCGACGTAGTTGGAGGTTGTCAAATGCTGCTTCTTGGTTCTGGAATGCTTTTGGGCTTGGATTAAGCTGCGACTTGGTCGTTCTTCACTGGCATTTGGCTTCAGTTGGCACACTTTGGACCAGTTTATGCCTATTGTCACTGCTTGACATTTAGGCCTATTGCATTTATGCTTTGGTCAAGTATGGATGCCACTTAGTTTGCCCATGCTTGAGAGTTACTTGGAGCTTCATCTTCAGATGTATTTGAGTATTTTGGATCTATTAGGCATTACATTTAGTTGTTGTCAGTTACATGCTCTTTGAATGCTTTTAGGCTTATGCCTTACAGGTTTGAGATAGCTTGGGCTTCATGCTCCGAATGTACCCTACTGGGTTTTGGCATGTCCAATGCTATGTATTTGATGTATTAGAGCGTTGCTTGCTCTCTTTGCATCTGATTTCACTTCCAGTGGGAGCCTCTTGGTATATTCGAATGTACACAGAATCTTATTTATAGATGAGCTTGAGCTTGTGGGACAATTACATGCTTTTGCTCTCTTATGAGCTTTATGTCTACAGTTTGTTTGTAGTGGGCTGATTTGATATGCCTATTGGGCTAGGCACCTATCTCTGTCACAGGTTTGTCAATTTTGTATGCATCTTGGATAGTTATATATTGAGCTTCTTGCTCTATTAGTTGTGCTTGTGCTTGGTCTTTTCTCTTACCTCGAGACCCATTACATGCATGACTTCTAGACCTATGAGATGTCTCTTGCCTGATTGGTTTGATAGTTCTTGGTACCTTCTTGCCCTTGGAAACTCACTGTTGGATGTATCTTGCTACTTGGCAGTTGCAGTGACATATGTATCAGTGATTGCTTCATTTTGGGACAGTTTACATACTGCTGTCATTTATTACAGCAAGCTGAAATCTACAGATTTTGAGCACTTCTATGAGGATAATGCTTACTATTTGATGTTATCTTGGTCATATTTGGTTGACATGTGCTTCTCTTGGTGAAATCCACCCTTTCAGCCAATTTTAGCAGTGGTTTTAGTGCATTTTCTACTAATTACAACAACTTGCAATTTTTCTTTTTTGCTTTGATTTGGGACAATATGACTGGTCATCTGAAAGGCACAGCTCTCTTTAACATTGCCAAGTTGGATGGTACCAACTATGGGTATTGGAAGTCCCAAATATGGCAGGTTTTGGTGCAGAAGTCTTGTGTTTCAAGGGTGTCAAACCTGAGGATATGGATGATGATGTTTGGATGGAAGTTGATGAGCTATGCAAGTCTACCATTATTTTGTCACTCTCAGAAGAGGTCCATCGTAATGTTGTTAAAGATGAGAATTAGAGTGCATGGGATTTATGGAAGAAGATTCAAGAGCTTTATGCGCAACAAAGTCTTGCATCACAGATGTATAGCTGAATAATTTAATGGACCTTCATATGAAGGAGCCTTTCATCTCATTTCAGTCAATTTCATGCTATCATGAAGAGTCTGTTGTCACAGGGTATTGAGTTCAAAGACAACTTGCACCCGTTGTTTCTACTTGGCACCTTGCCTAAATCATAGGATGTCTTCCGTGCTGCCATATGCACGAACAAGCTTGATGGGCTGAAAATCAAAGATGTTGAGAGTGCTTTATTGATTGAGGAAATCAACACGAGAAACAATGATACTTCCCGCTCTTCACATGCATTGACTGTTGGAGGTGGTAGACATGGCAGGCATGATAATGATCATAAGGGCAGGGACTCTCAAAAGTCCAAGTCCAAGTCACATGGTCGCAGTAAGTCCCGTGGACGGATGTCTAATCTTACCTGTCATTATTGTGGGAAAGCATGACATATTAGGCCGTAGTGCCATAAAATACGTGATGATAAGCGCAAAGAAAAGAGAAAAGAAAAAGTGCAGGAAAAGTCTTTTGAGCGCAGTATTGTACCTGCAAAGTCCAGTGTGAAGATGGAAGAGGTTAATGTCATGCAGGCCACTAATTCAGATGATGATTACATACTTGCAGCTTCTTCATGCGATGCCTTACAGGCTTTTGAGATACATTCTATGTATCCGCAGTGCTGGCTCTTGGATTCGGGTGTGCCCTTTCATGTGACACCCTGTAGAGATTGGTTTCATACTTATCATACCATGTGTGGTTCTGTGCATCTTGGTGATGACAGGTCTCTTGACATTGTGGGCATTGGAGATGTTAGGCTGCAGTTTCCTTCTAGCAGTTCTTTTGTTTTGCATGATGTATGCCATGTACCTGTGTTGACTCACAGTCTTATGTCAGCTGGATAGCTTGATGATGTAGGGTATTTTGTATCTTTTGGAGACTCTGTATGGAAGATTACTTGTGGCAGGCTTGTGCTTACAAGAGGTGCCAAGTCTGGCAACCTCTATCCCTTACTTGTATCTAGAGCTACATTGGATCATGTTTTGTATGTGGGTTCTATTCCCCATATATCCCTTTGGCATGCTCGTTTGGGGCATATGTCTCTTAAAGGAATGAAAACGTTCTGTGCTTTGTAGTATCTTCTGCCTTTTGACTCTTCGCATTTTGATTCTTGTGATCATTGTTTGTATGGCAAGCAAACTAGAAATACGCATAAAAAGTCTCATAAGAAACGCATGGGTGAGCCCTTGGCTCTTGTGGACTCAGATGTATGTGGGCCCATGCCCTGTCAGTTACTTGGTGGGGCAAAGTACTTTGTTACTTTCATAGATGATTACTCACGTAAAGTTTGGGCTTATCCCATAAAGAGAAAATCTGATGTCTTAGACGCATTTCAGCGTTGGCTTGCATTGGCAGAGAACCAACCTGGGAAAAGGCTCAAATACCTAAGGTTAGATAATGGGGATGAGAATGTATCATGTGATCTTGAGCACTTTTGTGATGAGCGGGGTATTAAGCGTCAGTTGATCATCGCTTACACTCCTCCCCAAAATGGTATGGCTGAACCCATGAATAGGACCATTCAAGAAAGGGTTTGTAATAGCCAGGCTGGCTTACTGCATCACTTTTGGGCTGAGGCACTTACTACTACAGTGCATCTCATTAACAAGTTGCCTAACAGTGGCATTGACTTTCAGGTTGCAGGGGAGGTATGGGCAAGCAAGTCCCCCCTCTTATGATCATTTGCGTGTCTTTGGATGTGAGGCATTTTGCCATGTGCCCAAGGACAAACACAATAAGCTGTATTCTAAAAGTGTCAAATATATTTTCATTTGCTATGGAGATGCAGGAGAGATGGGCTACCGTCTATGGGATCCGTAGAGGCGCAGAAAGTGATCCCAGCCACAATGTCATCTTTCAGGAGGACAAAATCCATATGCAGCCTGAGAAAGTGGTTGAGGTACACAGAGTTATCTTTCAAGAGGAGCCACATGCTCTCGTTCAGCTCGCTCCAGGGCCAGCTAGACAGCGTGCAACATCACATGATGCTCATGGCCCAGATGTTAGACATGCTAGTGTTAGATAGGATGTCGGTCAAGCAACAGAGCCTGGATTAAGGCGTTCTACTAGAGATAGATGACCTCTTGACCATTTTGCACCCTCTATGGATTATGTACTGGTTACAGATACATGAGAGCCTCTCACTTATGATGAGGCTATGCACAAGGGTGATTGTCACTCTTAAGAGAGGGCTATGCAGTCTGAACTTGACTCATTGCATAAGAATCAGACTTGGGATTTGGTTTCCTTGCTTCAGGGTAAGAAGGCTTTGCTATGCAAGTGGGTGTACAAGCTAAAAAGTACCCTTGGATGCTGCAAGCCAGTATACAAGGCTTGATTGGTTGCTAAGGGTTTTAAGCAGGAGCATGGTGTTGACTTTGATAAAGTCTTTTCTCATGTGGTCAAGATGACCACCCTATGCTTAGTCTTGGCCTTGGTTGCACAACTTGACCTGGACTTGTACTAGATGGATATCAAGACAGCTTTTCTACATGGGGACTTGCATGATGAGATTTACATGGAGCAACCTAAGGGCTTTGCAGACCCTGGTAGGGAACACCTAGTATGCAAGCTAAAGAAGAGTCTATATGGCTTGAAGTAGGCACCTAGGGAATGGTACCATAAGTTTGATGCATTCATGCAGTCACAAGGCTACACCCGCAGTGCTATGGATCTGTGGTTGTACAGGAAGAAAGCCCATGACGGTTCTTTATTGATTTTGGTAATCTATGTGGATGACATGCTTTTAGCAGAGACATCTCATGAGGAACTAGATGCTCTTAAGGCTCAGCTCAAAAAGAGCTTTGTGATGAAAGATCTGGGGCAGGCCTCTCATATACTTGGTATGCGCATTATGCGCGATCGATCTCAGGGACTACTCTATCTGTCACAGAGGGAGTACATTCATAAAGTCCTTGAGCGCTTTTGCATGCAGGATGTTAAGCCTATTGGATGTCCATTACCTTCTCATGTGAAGGTTTCACAGGTCGATTGTCTAAACATAAATGAGCAGAGAGTCGAGATGGCCAAGATTCCCTATGCATCAGCCGTGGGGAGTCTTATGTATGCCATGATAGCCACCTGTCTAGATATTGCTTTTGCAGTTAGGATTGTGGCACGTTATATAGCTACACCTGGCAAGAAACATTGGGATGCCGTGAAGGGTATCATGAGGTACCTGAAGAGCATAGCAGATATGTGTCTCTGTTATGGCAGCCAGAATACAGGAGTCGTGGGGTACACTAACTCTGATTATACAGGACATGCAGATAGTAGGAAGTCCACTTCTGGCTATGTGTTCACTTATGCTGGAGGGGCTATCTCTTAGATGCGAGGGCACAAAAGTGTACGGCCCTTTCTACTATAGAGGCCGAGTATATTGCAGCCACACAGGGGTTGCAAGGAGGCTATCTGGTTAGGCCATTTGATTGCAGACCTTGGTATAATAGATGCTATGCCTACACTACATTCGGATTTTATGAGTACCATTCACTTGGCCAAGAATCCGGGCCAAGAATCCGGTCTTCCATGCGAAGACGAAACATATTGAGGTGAGGTATCACTTCATTCACGAGGTCATTGAGGACAGGTCTGTTGACCTTGTCAATATTCCGACTGAGCAGAATCCTGCAGACTTGCTCACGAAAAGCCTCACTACTGAGCGCTTTGCCTTCCTCAGGAGATTGATGGGCATTGGATGAGATGATGTATTTTTCCTCATCCTATTGTACATGTGTACATGTTGTACTGTCTTTTCTTTTTCTCTCTCACAGGGGTAGATTCGCCTTTAAGTGGGAGGTTGTTGGGGGTAAAGGCACCTCCGCCTAGCCGCCCATGTATTACTACACTGACAGTACCCGCCACTGCACACTGCAAGTGGCGCTGCAGGTCGCAGGCGCCCGTCACAATCACTTATTCTTTATTCTTTAGGTGATAGTTTGAATAAAGGAAGGCCTGGCCACACATTGTAGTTGTTGGATTTTCCACTTTTGAGTCTCTCTCTCTTGGCTCTTGCTCTCTATCCGCCATAGCTCTCACTGCCAAGCTTCTTCCTCCTGGGTTTCACTTCCCTTTCATTTTGTGCACTTCTCTTTTGGATATGTAGTTGACCATATTAGTTTGCTAGTTTTCAACTCCTCTCCCTATTTATAGGGTAGTTGTCTCCATTTCCCATCCTTGTGTATGGCTGATTCCTCTCAATCTATTGCTATTGTAGTTGTCATTGGCAATCATCATCATCTTCTCTCATCTTTCTCAATTAGACTTTGTCATCTTATGCCATTAGTGTAGCATCCTCATTGGTGTGGCATCCATGTATATAAGAACTAACTACTTGCACCCTTGTATTATCGTGTTTGCATCAGAGTGCTATTTCTTGAATTTTCTTGATGTACATTTTACCAAGTCCTTCAATGCATTGAGTAGCAAATCACAAAAATTGGTGGATTGGTTTTCATGAATGCGTATGAGCCTTGAAGGATTGAGATGTCCCAAAATGAATGAGCATCAACGCTAACATGTACATAGTTTGGTCATGCAAGGAGTGGACCCTAAGCTTGTTGATGTGGAATATCTCATTAGACCCTCGCCTAGATATGTACCTTTTTTGGCCTATACAAACATTGAACGCTCCAAGTAATGAAGATGTTGAACCTACACTTTAGCTCTTAGACTATGCTTTGTCCCTTGTGAGTGACCTCAAATGTAGGGCATGCCTTTTACAATTTATGCCTAAGGGTGTGGGCCACTAGTGTTTAGACAAAATTTGCAAGTAGAATTTACAAAAGAAATTGAAACTATACTATTATCATGGTCAACCAAATGACATGTAAAAATTTTGAATGTAAAAGTTGAAGGTTTTTTTGGGTAAAAGTGCTAATAGCGTATCACCATAGTCTTTTTAAATGTGGAGACAAATAATATATAATTAATAGGTGAGAATAGATATAACCTCCATAAAAAAGGGGGACTGTGACCTCTCATATAAAGAGCCAACCTAGCATCTAAGGCTACATTAAAAACTATCAACTATAGCCAGTCAAACAAGCTTCAAAAAGGCATTTGTGGCCACCTTGTACACTTGCTTTTTGCATTGGGGGGACCAAAATAGGGATTTAAACTCCACCAATGCATTCCCATAAATATGGTCAACATCCTCACTCCTGAACCTTGGCCCCCCATGGGTCACTTAATTCTTGCATCTCCAAATCTTGTTGCAAATCGTGGCTCTAATGGTGATCACCCACATCAGCCATCAGCCATGCTTCCTCCATCATAGACCCTTTGTCCCCAAGGATGACTTGCTTAAAATTGATGGTGTTATAGAAGCTTGCTTGGAACATTACTTTTTCAAACTTTCTGTGAACCCAACAAATCCTAGGGCACTCCCAAAAGAGATGGGCTACATCTTCCTCTTTTCTAAAAGAGAAGGAGCACCACGTGTACATCCAAGCCATAGAACTTCAAGGGAATTCAATGCTTCTTAGGCCACATAGGGTACTATTGGCAGTTTGTGATGAACTATGCATTGATTGCTAGACTTTTATATGAACTATTGATAGTATTCGAGTGGAATGAAGAATGTCAACAAGCCTATGAAAGGCTTAAACAGGCTCTAACTTCAACTCTTGTCCTAAGAGCCCCAGATTGATCCATTACCTTCCATGTGCACTTTGATGCATTAAAGTTTGCCATGGAGGCAGTACTGTGCCAACCTCTCGCCAACCTGGTAAGCATAACCTTGATTATCGAGTGAGCTTTGCTAACAAACAACTCACTGATATGGAAATGAACTTTTCCACAACAAAGAGGGAAGGGTTAGTCGTGGTGTTTGCTGTAAAGAAGTTTAGACATCATCTTCTAGTGACACTCTTTACCTTCTTCGTGGATCATCAAGCATTGCTTTATCTTGTGAATAAACCTTGCGGAACAGGACATATTGCTTGATGGTTACTTTTACTTTTGGAATTTAACTTATTTGTGATAGTATGCAAAGAGTATGCAAAGGCAAACAACACTATATCGCAAATCACTTATCCTGCATACTCACATGTGAAGCGGTTGGATAGGGCATCGTTGATGACCTATCAGATGCACATATTTTTAGAATGTCCAGAGAGAGTGAGACTTATTTAGAGCTGACCTCACATCGTGTTGGGTGCTTGATATAGTCCACATCCTAGAGAATGGATTGCTTGAACGATCCATAGAAAAGGCCAAGTTAAAGAGACTAATTTTGAAGTTCCAACCCTATAAGTTGATTGTCGATTAGTTATATCACTTAGGACAGAATGGGCTTTTAAGGAGATGTGTCTGCAAACATGAAATGCACGATGTGCTCACATATGCACATGGTGGGATTGCTAATGGACATTTCACTAGAGACACCACAACACACAAGGTGCTCCAATCTCAACTGTGGGGCCTATGCTATTCCACAATGCATCTCAATTTGTGAAGCACTGTGATGAGTATTACCTGTTCTACTGTCCAATGGTCATACATTAAGATATTATAGTCAGCTCCCTCATCAATATCAATAGAACAGACAATGTAGAACTCAAAATCTTAGAGGGGAAGGGCATAGGCTTTTTCAATAAAAATCACATTAAAAAGTATTATCCTCTGTTACATCCACTCCATGAACCTCTAATGATAAAACCACCAATGAATGTGAGAGTTGCAACTATCGTTGAAATAGGGGATGAGAATGAGGAAGCAATAGCACTAGCCTATCTACATTTAATAGTGAAACATTGAAAAGGCATACACCTTTGACATACTGATTTGAGGGAGCCGACTATAATATCTTAATGTATGACCACTGGACCACTATTGATCAACCCTAATTGCAAACAAACCAATGCAACACTCAACCCATTTGGGGGCCAATCTTATCCACTCTTGGGGAAGTGTAAACTAATGGTTTCTATCAAGATTGAGAGCCTACCCATCATATTTTATGTGCGACCTAACAAACAAAGTGTTGGCAAGGAATCACTGTTGGGTCACATAATAAAAAAACAAGTTTGTTGTAATGTTGACTATGACTTGCAGTGCATGCACCTTGCCATAGATAATGTTAGAATAGTAATGACTTTCAACAAGGGTACCATAGCCACCCAAAACTATATAGTGCTACTAGTAGTTAAATGTAGTGTCAACCCTAAGGAGGGGGTTGGTGCACAACAATGTCCAATCATTGTGAATTCCCACTAGCATCTAGAAACCACACCCAAAGCTATGGATCAAATAATCAAGTGGGGCCCCAAGCATAGACCATAGCCTCAAAAAAGCCAATCATTAGGAACTCATAGTTTTTACGCCTCACACTGTAGACCTAAACAAAGGAGTTGGCACTCCTATGATATATAGATGACTAGGCCATGTTGGGTCCCAAAAGCCCTATTGCTACGTGCCCAAAGTTAGTATGAAGGTAACACCTTGATGTGGATGTCCAAACTCACAAGTGGCATGTATGCCCCTCAATCCCAGGCTCCAAAAAATAATGCCCGAAAACATGAATCAAAACACAATAATATAAAAGCCAAGAGGAGGGGTGCTTAATCCATGAATGCTCCAATGGTATATCGACCAAAAGATCAACCAATTGTCAGTGAGCAACCAATCATCAATGAACTCCCACCTAATAACTATGATGTGATCACCACTACACAATCCAATGATAAATCATCAACTAAAATTCAAACCCAATTAACTTCTCAAACCATGCTCACCAAACCCAATGAGAATCTCAAAGTAGAAACTCCATGTACCAACCTGTCCGGTCCAATTAAACCAAAGCTACCAATAGGTCTTAAGTCATCACAGTAACAACAACTCATTCTTAAATTAGCTTCCAACAAGGCCATGGATACATGAGATGGCTTACTAGCATGCATCCAACCATTGGACTCAACTTTCACATTGTTTGCTAGAAGTTACGAATGCTTGGACCTGGGTCTACTTGATGAATACATAGCAAATGAGGTACATCCTTGGTGTGTTCTAAGGAAGAATACGAATTAATCTTCACAAAGGTATCCACCATTGCAAAAGAGTTGATTTCCAATTAAAATTTAAGAGATTAGTCCTTAAGACAACGCTTAATCACATCCTTCAAGAGGAACAAAATTCCCATGCCACCATAGGAACTTAATGAGCTCCAACAATTAGTGGAATCTGAGTCCAATTTCTTGCGCAAGTGGTATACTTTGCACATTCAATGGAAACAAGAGGGCTATCAAATCATGACCAATGCGGAGCAATGATGTGCCATCAAGATTTCTAAGTATGACCAAACATATGTGGCCTGAACTTCATTTAAGGTATTAGCAATGATAAGAAATTGACCATTAGAAGACAATATCATACCTAACAGAGGAGGAATTGCACATTGCAAGCCAAATCGACTCAGGTGACCTCTTAACCAATGTATCGACTTATATCACACAGGTGGGCATTCATCCACAATATATGGACTATCATGCAACATTAGAGTATAACCTAACCTTTTATGACTGGCTCTTGAAATAGTGAGGCACACCAATGACACATTGAAGGCCTTACACCTTTACTTTCACAGTCCTAGAAAGGATTTTTATCATTTCCAAGGAGGAGGGGATAAAGTGGAAGGTGAATGAAAAATTGAAATATGAGTTGAACTTTAAAAGAAAATGATAAATTGAATTTTCTTCTTCTTTTAGTCAAAATTCTCCATGAAGCTCTTGTGTGGAATGTATGGATTTCTTGATGTGGAAATTCTCATTTTGTGGTTTATACATTTCACCATTCGATAGTGTCTCTTTCTAATTACTTTGCCTTTTATGCAAGAAATGTTCTTCAAGGAGAATTCGTTGTGGGCTGTTGTGTGGTGAAAGGAACCCAAATGGTAGGGCAGCAGGATAAAACTAATAAGCTCCCATTCTCAAAGGAATAACATAGAAAATATGGCTTAGCCACGGAGATACACACCTTCAACTAGCTGAAATACTGCAGCATAAATAGCTTGGAGGAGCTGGTGACATCACAAGAGGCAGTCATACGAATAATAGAACAATGCAATCTTGCCAAGTGCCTAGAGAAGGTGGGCCAAGACATAGATAATAGCAAATGCACTGAGTTTCTAAAAACTTTTGACATCCAAAAAAATAGTGACATGGGGACAATCAGATAGGGAGATGCCACTAGGAAGATGGAAGTTGAGCTTAGCCCTAAGGTTGTGGAGAAGACCCTGGGGTTAGTGAACAAGCCAGAGAGGAGGCCGAAGAGAGATGCCTATGGGATGTTAGGAAGGGATAAGAAGACAATTTACACAAATGATGGAATCAACTTGGTTGATATTCTCAAGCCCACCATCAAACTACAAGCAAAGATGGTCCACATTCTCTTCTTGAGTTAAATACATAACACCCTTATGAACAGAATATGAGTGCCCATGCTTGAAAGCCTTGTAGAAATTGCATTGGATGAGATGAACTAGAATGCTTATATTCTAAAAACAATCAAAGCATTGGTAAAGGTGTTAGCAATAGTATTTAGCTAAAAAACAAAGTTAGTGAGGAAAAAATAAGCATCCAAGGTGTCGACCATAGGGTTCGAAGGGGTGCTGACAGCCATAATACAAGAAGTCGTGGGGGAGATGGAAAGAGAAGAAGTAGTGGACGACATCCCTAAACAATCACTGACCTAAGAAGAGCATTACACTCCCACTTCTGTGAGTCCTCCCACTTCATTCTCAACAGGGAATTTAGGGGGAGGAAGAATTCAATAAAGTTCAGCATGAGGAGCTGAACAAGTTGTTAAGAAGCTAGAACTCAACTACCCCGCTCAACAAGAACAAGAAACCTCATTGAAATGATGGTCAGCAAATAAGGGGGCTTAACACCATCAAGCCAAGGAGAAAAAAGAAGAATCATGCTAAAAATTCATATTAGGGGAACCAAGTCCACCACTGAAGAAAACATAGAATTGTTGACGGTCAAAGAAGAATCCAAGAAACTCAAAGAGGATCACAAAAAGAGACAAGAGTAAAAGGAAGAAAGGCTAAGATGAGAGGAGGAGGAGGAGGAACAGATAGCTCTTGTCATTAGAAGATCAGTAGAGCAACCCTCTCAATCTCAGGAGTTAGCCATGCAGAGCCCGGAATATGAATTTTTGTCTAGCACAAGTGTTGTTGCAAAAGAGGTTGGAAAGAGACCAGTGGTGGAAGGCAAGGGAAAGGCTCTCTTGCACCCATTCCCACCAGTCATGGTCCACACAACTACTTCAATGCAAGGAACCACCAAAGGGGCAGTCAATGCAAGGAACCACCAAAGAGGTAGTCAATGAAAGTAATGTCATGGCTTGGGTGCAGTATCTTGTAAGCAAATACAAGATCTTACACCTGCACCAAGCAAAGAAGCCCTACTCGTAGGAGCCAAAAGGCCAGCAAGCAACAACTGATGTGGAATCATGGTAACGGCTAAAGGTATCCCACCTTGAAGTATCTACTACTTCGGTACCCTCAACAATGCACAACACAGAAGAGTACGACAAGTTGGTGAAAGAACTTTAGAGCCAACATAACAAGATGAACGAATAAAGAAAGGCCGCACTTGTCGAGCTTCGCAAAGAAAGGAATGCCTTTGCAACCTACCAGCTGCTAGAAAGATAAGACATATGACCATAATAACCAAGGAAGCGATGGGATTAAAAGAGGCCTTAAAGGCAAGGTAGGGTGAAGAGAGCGTGAAAGGTCTGTATGATGAAGAAAGGCAAAGCCACATTGCTCTAGAGGCACAATGCGCTCTTGTATCTCAAGATAGGCAATGCCTTGAGGAAGAGGTCAATAGCTTGAAGCAAGGAAGAGAACAACTATCCAAAGAACTAAAAGAGTCAAATGCACAAGGTGAGGAAGAAGCAAGGAGAAAGATGGCAAAGTTGCAGAACCAACTTCACGCAACTCTCTATGAGCGGGCTATCCTAAAGGAGTAGGTAGAATGCTGAGACCAAGAGAAGGAACAGATGAATATATTATGGTGAGAGCAAGAAAAAGCAATCACTAACCTAGCCCAATACCAGAACCAAGGATTGGAGCAAATGAAAGGAAAGGCGGAAGAATGGGTAGCTAAGAATGAGGACAGGATTAAAGACTTAGCTTACTGCCTCGCACATTCAGAGAGCAAACGCATTATGGCGGAAAGAGCAAAGATGAAGTGGTGGAGATAGGGATGCTTGAGCAGCAAAATGCCTTCTTAAACATGGTACTAAATGTCACCCAGACAAGAGAGGAAGAGACAATTGATGAACTCAAAAGGAAATTAGAGCTAGCAAGGAGAGAACTTAAACATGGACTCCATGCCAAGGCACCCAAACCTAGCACCAACTTAGGTGTGGAGGAACAAAGAGCTCATTTGATCACAACTGGATTGACCATGCAAGAACTTGAATTGCTAGGGTTTGGGGAGCCAAAGTAGCGAGCACAACCTCCCCGTGAAGAATCAAGAGAGCTAATACATGAAGAGGGTTTGGACTTTGAGCATGACCACGCTGAGAAGGAGCTGCCACATGAACCAAGCCCCCATTGTAAACACAAGCACAAACAAGAAAGCAAGGTGAGGAAGCCATATCCTGCGAGAGAATGGTGGAAATGCTGCACAAGCGGAGAGAACATGTAGAGCTAGCATGAAGAAAACTCTAAGCCAAGCTATAACAAGTTTTGAATGTGGCCATTCCTCAAGGAGAGG
This sequence comes from Lygodium microphyllum, assembly GCF_053477565.2. Lineage (NCBI taxonomy): Eukaryota > Viridiplantae > Streptophyta > Polypodiopsida > Schizaeales > Lygodiaceae > Lygodium > Lygodium microphyllum. The sequence continues at coordinate 58,476,347 of NC_141141.1, read as the reverse complement.
AGTGCGATCCTATGAACTAGAGCCATGAACTTGTAGTATGGAAGCAGTGAGAAAATCACAATTGACCCTTTGAATTCACCTACACCTTCCCTCGAACACTAAACATAGTATTATCTCCAAGGGTAGTGGAGGGAGTAATAAAGCTCTCAACAAGGCTGGGGAAGCGGTGGTTGGAGGAGAGAATTAGACACCCCACAAGGTGGCAACGAGAGCCTATAGATTATGGCAACACAAGGTAATGGAGGTGCTGGAGGGTTACGAAGCACAACGAAAGTGGTAAAGGAACATTTGGGACTCTAACTTAGATGCATGGATGGCATTCTATAACACACTACCATACGAGAGGAATGATCCTACCTACATGCCTTACTTGTGGAGAATTAGAGTTGATTTCAACCATCGGAGCTGATTTCACAATCAGGAGGTGTATGGTAGGTATGATTTTTCTAAGATCTACAATGTGACTGTCGCAACTGTGGAGGAATGCTTAAACTTCACAGAGACATCCATAGCAAGCTTCCTCGAGGAATTATCTTCTTGCCAAGATCTTGCCTTTAACACCGCTTGTAATTATCTTCACCTCTTGAGAATATTACTAAAGCAAAAGCCTACTACAAAGGAAGAGCAGTTACCACCCCTCTTTTTTGACATTAATGCATGGATAGATAGTTGCGCAATAGCTCGTCTCATGATGAGAACCACCCTCTTGCCAACATTTTGTATGAGCTTATTGGAAGATATAAGTGATAGTAGGTTTATTGGGTGCAACCACCCGTTCTTGTTCACTACACCCCTCAATGTAAGAATCAACTTGAAGAGCTATATGCAAAGTCGACCTTTCCTAAGCAAAGCTCTCAAGCCTCCCCGCAGCTTGGCCCTTGCCCATGAATGAGATGCCATGTAATGTGCTCCATTTGTACTCTAAAGTGTCACAACCACTGCACCTAGGGACCACCCTAGCCCCTCCCCCACTTCACAACTTAGGGCATATCAAGGACAAGACATTTTGAGAGACTTCTTTCCCTAAGTCACACACAACACTTCCCATTGCATGAAATGGATTCTTAAGTGTGAGACAATACCTTAGGCTTGACCCATCTCCCAATTCCACCATCACTTGCATAGTGCACTGCATGGTAAGGTAGATATACCTCCTCAGAAGTGTACTAATTCTTCTTTTCAGGTACATTGTGCAACGATGCGAAAAAGCCAACAACTATGGAGGTCTTCTTCAACCATCAATCTATCTTCGATATTCGCCACCTTAAAACCTACTTTATAAAACGTCTCCAACATGACCAATCTCCCCAAAGGCTCCAAGAACCATTCCATACCAACCATCAACATTTTCAACCCATGGCATCAAGTGCCATGGGACTGGCACTGGGCTAGGAGGGGGTAATGTTAACCCTCGGAAGACTAAGATGAAAAATCCAGAAAATCGGAAGTAGAAGAGAGTCCCATGGCAAGAGGAAGATGGAGGACAAAGATGCACCAAGGAAATCTTGAAGACACAATGCTCATAAAAATTCTAAATGTAAGAGGGAGGTGCACTAGGATATATGCACCTTAATATTTTTGCAAGAAAGGAGCACCAACAGACGCATTTTAATTTATTTTGTAAAAGAGCGCTGGCCTCTCTCCCATGTAAGTTGTAAAGAATGAGAGGCATAAGTTAAGGCCATGCGAACCAAAAAGGGGATGGCCATCCAAGGAAGAGATAGGGCATGGATAAATGTTAAAAAGTGAATGAAGAAGCTTATTCTTGGTGTGTGGCCAAACTTGCTCTCTTCTTGTTTCTTGCTTATTACTTAATTCTTGTGTATAAGAGGGGGAGAGAGGGAGTGTGAGAGAGTGAGAAACCATGGAGAAGCTCTTCTTCTCCTCTCTTCATCATCATCTTCTTCTATTCTCTTTTCTCATGCACGTGGCTATGGAGCTTGGACATAGAGCTTACTTGAAAGAGCATCTCATATTGTGGAGCTATCAATGGATTCATGGGAGGAGCCAACTCGATTGGATTCAAAGGTAAGCTCACTACACTTGTGTGTGAGAAAGCGCGCATGGCTATGTGAGAGCTAGCAATAGCTCTCGGCTTGAAATGGTTGAAGCTATAATCAGTCCGTGGGTCTTAACAATGTGCTTGTGAGAGCAACGACACTCATCAACCTACTAATTATTTTGCTCTTAGGCATCTTGAGGAAAAGAATTATCCACATCAGTAAGTATATCCTAAAAGTTGGAGTAGCCACACTCTCTTGGCTCTTCTTTCCCATACTTTCCAAAGAGTCATGAGAGAATCTCTTTGGCTCCGCTGCTCTTTTACTTTTACTAAGAAAGTCAATAACTTCTCCTAAAAGCTTCCCTTTCCTTAAGCCTTGTCCAACTAGTCTAGTGCTTGTTGGTGATACTATGTACCGAAAGGGGAGCCCCATCTTGTGATAATATACTAAAAATCAATCCTTATTTCTTGTGTCCAACAATGTCCACAATCCAATTCACCTCCCTTACGGATAGATCAATTTTAGCACTCAGTCCTCTACACATCTTCTAGCTATTTCTTGAATCATTCCACAAAATTGACCAGGTGTGGATCCCTTTCACATCTACTCATTTTGAAAGGGCACTATTAGCTACAACTAGGGAGAATCCATTGTCATACGCTAGTCTTTGGGCCCACATTGAAAGGTGGAGAGAGGTCTCACCCCTACTATTTCCTTTCCACTTTGCCTTGAGTAGAACTTGTCTCCACTAGTGCTCTTGCTACCTTCGATCCACTAATTCTTAACATAATGTCAGTCAACATTATTCTATCCTCGAAGCCAAGGTCTACAACTTCAATTTACAATCACCTATCATGACAAAATGGTGATCAAGGAATGCCAGGGTTGGCTGCCATCCAGCCTTTGCAACAAGGCAAAACACAATCCGGTTGGTTTGGCCGCACCATTGGCTCACTTTCCCATCCTCCCTCGTCTTTGGGTGAGCAGACTTGGGCCCAACTCATAGATGGGGTCCCTTTGGTGCCCCCAAATGACCATAGGAAGGCCCATAATAGCTATTCAATTCTATAGATCCCAATCCTACTTGTAGAAGAGAATTACTGGCCCCACAAAGACGGAGTATTTGGATAGGACTAATTGGAGTATCACCACTCATTTGGCAAGGTTCTCTAACTAGCTCACTTGTGAAGCTTGCTTTTTAATCTATCTGAAAACAACTTGAATATTTGGACTTATATGCCATTTGTATAGCATCGATCTAAGTGGGCTCCTATCTAGGTTGGGATGTTATGATGATTGTGCCACGTGAATTGTGGGCAGGTCTGTTAACCCTTCTTTTAGGGCCAGAGCTTCCCAGGTGATCCCCTCATCTTCTATCATGTTGGAGGCTCCATGTGATTTGTTTGTTGGGCCCATGATCGTGTTCCAATCCCCAACTAATAGGGTATCTGTCTAGTCATAACCAAAACTAGCTCCATAGCTTGGCCCCAGTGGCTAAAGCATTTGGGGCATAAACTAAGCCAACCACCAACTCCTCCCTATCCCAAACCATCTTAATCCCTATTGTCAAACCTTGTGCTTCCCTCCAAGCTAGCAATAGCTTATGTGAAGATTTTACATAGATGGCAATGCCTCCCTTGGCTTTTACTACCACCTCAATGAAGATTTCATGGCCATGAGGAGGTTCTGTTGGGTTTGAACCCATTTTCAATTGTTGCAGTGTGACCACATTTGGGTGGTGTCGGTGTGCTAACCTAAAGCAAAGGGTCTTCCTTTTGTCACCACAGAAGCCCCTAACATTCCATGTGATGACTTTGATTCTCTCAGAGCACCTACTCATCTTCCTCCACCATGTAATCCTCCTCCTCATTTGCCAAAGATGCAAATATATTCTTGTCGACTAGATGCTTCCTAGCGAGATGTTTAAGCTCAGGTTTCTTCTTCTTCCCATTCTCAAGTTGCCCCATGAAGGAGGGTTGTGTGGTGCATTACTTGCATCACTTGTTACTCCCATTGACCATTCTATATTCTTCGAAACTGTTTGCTTAGTAGCATCCTTAGAAGGCTTGACCACAAAGTGACACTGCTCAATACTTGATTGTTTTTTTTAAATCTACACATTCAAAACTTCTTTAGAGCCAGCATGTGGGGCAAGCACCACTTCTTGATTCCCCATCAAGGTTGGGCAAGAGCCCACATCGAGGGATGTGCATGGGGTGATCTTCTTTCCTCTTCTCCCTTCTAACCTCTTTAGGCATGTTGTGGTGAAGTGACCACATGCCTTACAAGTGTAACATGCACGAGGGAATGTGCGCGAACCTGACTTTGGTGCAGATTTAAATGCCATTTGCATGGAATAGCTCCAGGAAAATTAGGATTTCTTTTTGTTGATCCCACAGCACACATACCCTCTTTTGGGATTTGCTCTCGCCTAGCAAGCATGGCAACACATATAGTACCCTTCCTAGCAATTTAGCCACAACTCCAACTTTGCTGTCCAACTAGTTTAGGAGGGAAGGAAGATGCACCCAAATTGAACATTTTGTCTTGAGGGTTTCCTTAGGCCTGAAGGATGGTGACTAAGGGATTGCATAGACCAAGCTACAAACGAAGCCAATCGTTGAGCTTCTAAGGACCAAATCTTTGTTAGCTCCATTAGGCAACAAAGCAAAATAGAAACCCCTACCCACAAAACAAAATTGCAATAGAGACACTTTTGCTTGATAAGTGGAAGAGAACCATTTAACAAACTTTGAGGCGCCCCACGAAGTAGAAGTAGACACTCGCCAAGTCATATTGGGCATATTTCGCTTTGAGTTTTGGAAGGCTAAAGGCTGCCAGCACGTAGGACCTTCCTTCCATCCCCTACGCTCTTTCTCTTACGGTCATTGTAATCCTTCAAGCTTGCTTGCAGCTCCTTTTCAATTTCCACCATGTCGATCTCTTACTTGCGCATTGTAGTGACAAAGTCTAGCTCCATTGCATTGCCATTGATCTTGGAGGCTTTCTCTATCCTCACCTCACCATCCTTTGAGGAATGTTTGTTCAACTATATACATGCAAGGAGATGACTGGCATGTGCTAGGCGATGGCCACCTCACATTAGGGGTGGTAAATGGCTTTCACTGATCTAACATGTGCAATGAACGTGGTGCCAGCTCAATTCCTATAATTTCTATGTTACCATAATTTGCTCCCTTAATTTGAATTAGAAGTGGATGGTAGCATTTAGAATCTCCAAGGGTATTGAATAATGCCCCTTGTCACCTATAACAAGAAAGAATTTGAATTTAGTCAAAAACTGATGTGTCACATAGGAGACTTGTTTTTGGTGGTGAATGGAATGCTTTTTCTATGCTTTTAGTAACCAAGAGATTAGGGAATATACTCGAGAGTGTTCACTAAAAATTGAGGCTTATTGTAAATGAATTGCAAGAGTTTTGAAAGAACCTTCAAAATTTAAAGAAGGTCTTTAAAACCTTGACATGTACAAAATTTTTAGTCACAAAAGTGGCAAATCAATGCAAAAGGAATAAAAAATTCATACAGTATTTTTAGGTAAAGGTTTTTATATATGCTGAACCAAAAATGAACATTGATTGGCTTCTACCTAGCATCATCACCTAGGGAAGGGTCGCTATCTTGTTAGCCCCTTTAAACTACCAGGCTAATTGGTGCTAGCCTAAATTTGATGACTGTCATGTTTGTTTTTGGTTATTTTTCCAAAAAAAAAATCCTCTTTCAAATGCTATGTCAGTTTAAAGATGTTTGTCATTTCTTAGAAGTATTACGTACAATATATTTGAATTTGTAAATAGTTTGAGGCTTAATGCAAATAAATGGAAGGTAATGCAAAGAGCTTAATTGTCATGAAATATTGGGCATCTGGTCAAATTTACTACTACTAGCGGCCTATGTAAATAAAAGGCATTTTTCCTCGAAGGGCTAATAAATGGGAGCTATGGAAGTCCCGCGGCGATGGGCGGGTGCCCAACACGGAGCTTTCGCCGCGCGAGCCTTTTTCCAACGGCTTCCATGGAAGTCATGGTAGCCACGTTTGAAAACGAAGGAAAAATATATGAGAGAGAGAGAGAGAGAGAGAGAGAGCGCGCTTGCAGCCAGCCGGTTTTCTTTCTCCTGAGACACGTCATCACAGCCGTGTATTTGAAATGTCCTGCGGCCGCTGACCCAACCTTTGTTCCCTTCTCCTCTCCTCCCCCCCCCCCCCCAATTCCACCCGTCTCTCTCAGATTTCCTCCTCTCCTCCTCCTCAATCTTCTTCTTCCCCCTTGCATGCGCGCGCCGGGCGCAAGCACCTATCCATCATCGCTCAGCCCGGCGCATCCACCCATCGCACCATGATCGCTGCCTGATTCGCCCCCCTCCCCCCGATCACACCCCTCCTCCTCCCTCCCAATGGACGTCGAGAAGATCCACGGCGGCCGTCCCTTGCCCGGCTTGAGTGATTACGGCAGCATCGATGACAGCCACCATCGCGATTACTTGACATTGTCCCCCGATTTCATGGCTCCCCCCTCCTCCGCACACCGCAGTACACTCGAGGAGATGCTCGAGTCCATGATGCACAAGGACGACAAACCTGCGCACATGCCTCCCGCCCTCCCGCATCGGCCAACATCCAAAGCTCGCCTCCCTTCGACAGTTAAACTGAGGAAAGCAGTCGCCGTGGCCGTAGCTTCCGTTCCCCGTAGGGATAATGATTCTCCTGCATTGCCTAAGCAGTCACAGCAATCCACCCATTGTGATTCCGATGATCGCATTGGCACAGACAGCAAGGCTATCCGGCCTGGGGAAAATGGGATAACTTCATCAAGTTCCAGCTCCATACAGAGGTCCGGTATAACCAGCAAGTTCACACTAGACGAGTCTGCTGGTCCCACAGAGTTTTCATTCAGCACCATTCAACCTATTATATCATCCCCAATTTTGCGTAAGGATTCTGACAGCGCAGACATGATAGCGGGGGTTGAAGAGATCAATGCCACATTAACAGCTTCTGAGCTCCGAAGCTCAGAAGCAGACGAAACTTGTCAGCCCATCAGTCAGGATGTTGGGTCCACTGTAATTATAGACACAGATCATGGTAGTATGAGAGAGAGAAGGGCGGAGCACCTTCACCATGAATATTTGAAATTAACCACCCTAGATCCAGACCAATCAAGCAATTATGGTGATAATCTTCCCAGTGTCAAGAAAGAGGACAGTGAGAATGGAGAAGCCAGGGACTCTCCATCCAACAATGGCAGTGATGGAGGGACTGACTCTCACCAGGATAGCTCAAGTAGTGATGATGAGAATGCTGATGAACATCACGTCCAAACTGACGTTTCAGAGGACAATGGCAGTCTGCCAGGTAGAGTAAGTCTGCTAACAGCAGCGGCAAAATTAAAGAATGTAATGCAGCGGACTGGCTCAAAGAAATGGAGGGAAGAAACCTCAACAGGCCTGAAGAAGGTGCATTCTGAACTCACATACCACTTGACTTTCTTAGAGAAGCCTTCACCCAAGCAATCACTTTTGTCCTCTTTCCTCTTTTCATAAGCTGGTCAGTAGATATTTTTCTTTTATTATACCTGCTATGTTGCTAGATTGAGTCGCCATCATTTTTCAATGATAAGCCAGACAGGCATTATAGTGACGTTTTTCTTTTATTACACCTGCTATGTCGCTAGATTGAGTTGCTATCATTTTTCATGATGAGCAGTAGAGGCATTTGTTTCATTTGAGTGATATGCATTTTTGAATCACCGAGTATGTGTTGAAGAAGTCGAGTGTTTTGGAGCCTCACCTGATTACTACTGGAGGCTTGCCACCTTCCCTGCAGAATGCAAGCTAATGTGGTGGAGAACAATCCAAGGCTTGTCACAGTCTCTATCTTCTGGATGCAATCCATGCTTAAGGCGTGCATATTAATACTAGGCTTAAATGTGGTGAAATATTTGTGTCAGAGTAGCTGTGCAGATTCAAGTTGCTTCTGTCGTTCGGTAAGACAAGTGTCTAAACAGATTCTCAAAGCTATCTTGTTTAGCACAAGGAACCTTGTTGAGTTGCCGGTGTTCATGAAGTGTCAACAGTGTGTCTAAACTTGCCGTGCGGACACCTATCATGATTGAGAAAAGTTTATTGATCCTCATCACAACCTTAAAGAAGTGTTGACACAAATCGATGTTTTAGCCAAAAGATGCTTCACTCTCTTTCTGTAAAGAAGTGTCAAATCAATCAAGACTTGAGGACACCTTTAAAGTAATCAAAAGAGAGAGCTGCCTCCCCCAAGGCTGTTGCAGAAGGTCCCAAGACTGCTGCATTTTTTGCAGCAGCTACATACTTGCCTTTAGACAAGCCTCTCTACAGCCTCCCAACTTAGCGTTGGAGTTTTCACATTAGCATCTTGTGCTTTTGGATCTGCCCAGAACTGTTGTGTTTTCAGCAGCAGCAATCAGTCTTACTCACAGAATTGTAGGAAATGGTTGTTGCCTAGCCTTTCACATGGAATCTCCATTAAAGGAGTAGCAAAACTGGAAGAAGGGATTTCTTTAGGTTCGTCTTTGTTGCGTAGGCACTCCTTAAACTCCTATGTGAGGTTAATGAAATTTGGAATATCTGGCATGGGTGTAAACATAGAGGGTGATGGTGAGGGTGAATATGGAGTGTGGTCTTTCTTGCCGAGTCCAGAATACCTCCTCAGGGCCTCCAGTGATGGAGAAGCTTGATAAGACATCATGGGGTTTGTGACATTATGATTCGGTTATGAGTCGTATTGTGTGCCTCATGCAAAGACTAGCACTTCACAATATTTGCATCATACTCTTTATAAGAGCACCAACTTTGATATCATGTGAAGAAGAGTGTGGAGGCACTACTAGGGTTTGCATTGAGGAAACACAAAGTGTACGACATGATAGAAGCACAATGAGACAAACACAGACACAGAAAGCAACACTCAAACCCTAAATGTAAAACTTGAAATTCAAACACGGAAACTTCAACACAAACAGAAAAAAGGATAGAAAGAACACAACTTTGAAGTGAATGACTGCTGTAAATGAATGTAAGAGTATACAGTGTGTGAAGGACAAAGGATGTGTCGGGAGAGTGATGTCCATTGAAGATAGATCCAAGTGTTGTGACCACCAGCCGGAGTGAGAGAAACACCAAACACTGATCACCAAAGTGTGAGGAGATTGAGGCGACCGCAAAGGATGATGCTTGATGATGTGGGTGAAGCAGCAAAAGGTAGCAGTAAGACATTGCAATAGAATACGACAGTAGAACGCTGTAGTAAAACGCCACAACAAAATGCGGCAGCAAAATGAGGTGATGGTAGCAGTTGCGAAGGCTGGATTGCCATGTGGTGGGAGATTGATGGTGGCTAAATCTGCACACAAGGGTGAGAAACTTGCACGGAAGAGATTAGATTGAATGGGGGAAGCTTGTCTATTTACAGATGAGGATGAACCCTCCCAAATTAGGGTTTCATTGAACTCTCTCGAATTGCTCCCTATTTTAGGGTTTCATTAAATTAAGCTTGTTTTGGGGTTGTTTAAGTGGTTGTAAATGAATGTAAGAGTATACAGTGTGTGAAGGACAAAGGATGTGTCGGGAGGGTGACGTCCATCGGAGATAGATCCCAAGTGTTGTGACCACCAGTCGGAGTGAGAGAAACACCAAACACTGATCACCAAAGTGTGAGGAGATTGAGGCGACCGCAAAGGATGATGCTTGATGATGTGGGCAAAGCAGCAAAAGGTAGCAGTAAGACATTGCAATAGAATACGACAGTAGAACGTTGTAGTAAAATGCCGCAACAAAATGCGGTAGCAAAACGAGGTGATGGTAGCAGTTGCGAAGGTTGGACTGCCATGTGGTGGGAGATTGATGGTGGCTGAATCTGCACACAAGGGTGAGAAACTTGCATGGAAGAGATTAGATTGAATGGGGGAAGCTTGTCTATTTATAGATGAGGATGGACCCTTCCAAATTAGGGTTTCATTAAATTAAGCTTGTTTTGGGATTGTTTAAGTGGCTAATCAGTATGGAATGCATTTCTTAGCTCAACAGGCTATGCCTAGCATTACTAGCTATTTTTAGGCATTTTATTGTGGCTTGTATGGTGCATATTTGGGCATTTGTTACTGGTTGACCAACATTAAATGTTGGCCGACCTGATGTATTATTTCCAATCTTTTTGGTCTATTTGTTTAGGCTCCTTCTCCACAGTCTCTCATTCATCACTTGCAATCAAGTGCATACCTTGGTAGAGAGAGGAGGCGTTGCCAATGCCCACGCAACCAGTGAGTCATTGTTGTAGATGATTGTCTTGTGTTTGGTATATGGATTCCATTTCCCAAGCATTCTTTTGAGTTCTATTCTTTTGCAGTGTTCTTCTATGTTCTCTCTTTCTTTCTCTTTTGTCTTGTGTTTAATAGTCTATTTTAGCACTTGTTTATGCTTTCATTGTTGCATCACTTATGACACAAGTTATTATTGACAATGCATTGAATTGTCGGTGCATGGGCCGTTTGCTTGAGGTCGAGTTTTTCATGATTGCGTGGACTCCATGTGCAAGTCATTGTTTGGACTTACTCATGGATGACATGGGGAAGCTCAAGTGGATAAAGAGGGTGGTTTGCAAAGCTACATTAGTTGTCACCTTCTTCAAGATAAAGGTAAAGGTGCTTGTGATGCATTGTGAGTATAGCACACTTGAGTTAAAAAAGGCTTCTTCAACTCGGTTTGCTTAGATGTGGTTGTGCTCGAGCACCTTAATGAGATGCGGTCCATTGCCTTTTGCGCCAGGCAGTGGTGTTCACTCTATGGAATTAGTGGAATGAGCATGAGACGGAGGAGGCCAAAGCTATGCAGTGCTTGTGCCTTGGTGAGCAGTTTTGGCAGAAAGTCTGTGTCATTGTCATTGTCATGGCTCCCTTTTATAGGGTGTTACATATGAGTTATTGCAAGAGGTCCATCACGGGCCCTCTTGTTCACTTCTTTAGAGCGGCATTGGTGGAGGCATGTGCTTGCACGATGATCATAGAGACACGGTGTGCATATATTCTAGAGATAGGAGAGAGGAGATGGGCATGGATGCATAAGCCCATCCATGGTTTTGCAGCATTGGTATATGTGGCCTACAAGTCATTGGTCATCATGGACGATAGAGAGCTCCGTTTGGTCTAGCTTGCATATTTGACTTCTGTGGTCCTCATGGATAATGCAGTGTTGGAGGAGCTAGGATGCTATGGAGATCAGAGGGGGCATGTGGCTTTTGCTTCTTTCACTTATTGGAGGAGACAGTCACTTGTGAAGTCTCTATTTAGGTGGCAAAACTTTGGATACACATTGGAGACCCTTTAGCCCTTAGCCATGAGAGGTTTTTCTTAGGGTTGCTCTTCGGATACATGTGAGAGAAATTGGAGTGTCTATCCTCTCATTCACATGAAGATTCGCAGTTGGCTTAGCACACAACAAGTAGAACGGTAAGTCTATTGCTGCACTAACTTATGGATGATGAGGGCTATGATGAGTATGGGTAGTTCAAAGCAGGCAAACACTTAACCATAAAATTTAAAATTTGTTGTTTTAAACTTTAAAGTTATACTTTACAATTTAGACTTGAGTTTTTACAACCTTATGTGCATTGTGCAAGTAAATGTTGATATATTCAAGTTGACGGCAACACTCTCTTGTGGTGTTGTGTAAACTGTGATCTCTTGAACTCAATCCTATCTTTAGTTCCTCATGGCTCCTTTGTGTACTAACTCTATCGACAAGCTCCATGGTCTTGATTATCATACTTGGTGTTGTCATGAAGGCCTGGTTTGTGCAAAAAATAATCTATTATATTGTCTCCGTTGGGATTCTTGAAATCAATGGCCTTTAGCTCTACCTTTTGGTTGGAAAGAAAACGACTTTGAAGAAGCAATCCTTGATTGGGACATGGATGATGCTATGGCAATGTGACGCTTCTTCGCTGCATCTCCAAAGAGACCCTTTTGGTAGTTAACTCTTGTGGGACAACTCTGGAGATGTGGATCAAGTGTAGACTCATGTATGAGACACCATCCATCATGGGGGCTATTGCCCTTTATGGTCAACTTTAGACACTTAAGTTTGAGGATAGAGATTACATGAAGATATTTCTTCTGTGAGTCACTACTACATGAGACCAACTTCACAATATGTTTGTGGTTTACCATAAGTATACTTGGTAGGGACTTTGTTTTAAGCTTCCTTTTGAGTACAGTGGTGTGGCCATTGCATTGTTGGCTTAGACTTTTAGCACGTTGGTTAATTTTAAGCACAAGATCTCCATGCTAATTGAGCATGACTTTGCTTTGAGGCTACAAGGGATGTGAAGAAATGCTCTAACGCAAAAACATAAATGAAAGGGTATGACAAAGTATAAATTCAACAAAACATAGTTAGGGTTAGGGTAACTCAGAGACAATTAATATAATGGAGATTTGAATAAATGAGTGAATACTGAATATATAATGCTCATGTAGCATACAAATCATGCAAGGAATAACATCTATACCCTGCATTCTCGTGTCTTGAGGACTGAGGCAAAGGTGATGAGTAGGAGAGTGTGTCATGCTCCTGACGGATTCTAAAGTGCAGCAAGGTAGCCTCGGAGTGTTGGACACCAGTAAATGCAGCAGAGGATGTTGGATTTGGTGGCGAATAGGTAGTGAGGAGAAAAAAAACTGCAAATGCAATCTCTAGGAGCAGGGTGATAGGTAGGAGAGCACGGAGTGATAAATGCATGGAACAGTGTCAAAAGCAGCCTATTGGTACAAAACATAGCGTTTTGGTGAGATCACATGTAGCAGGGGATGAGGTTGGAGCAGCAAACATAGAGTATGATGCTGTCGGGCTGAAATGCAAGGTGCTTGGAAGGTGGGTGACAGTTGGCGACAGGCTACAGCTCTTGGGGGTGAACACCATAAAGGTGAGGCTGGAAATAGATGCCTAATGGATGTAGATGTAGATAGCAATGGATAGCTTCGGTTGAGATGTTCTCCGTGAATGGGGTGTAGACAACAAAGTTAGAGGGTTTGAAACCTGCAAAAACGAGGTTGGGCTGAATGGTTTTTGTGTGTTTTTGTTTTTACCCCAAGGCATCCCATCCCAAAGTAGCTAGAGCATCGGACAAGGGTGCATGGTGGTTGCCTAATGGCCTACCAAGACTACAAAGGCAATGATTATCTTATCAAGGTAGTCCAAGTGGTTATCCCAGAGAGGCTAGGGTATTAGTCAAAGGGTGCATGTCGGTTGCCAATGGCCTACTAAGTCTTGCAAAGGCGGTTGGTGTTTGGTGTTGATAGTGTTAGTTTCAAAAAGAGTAGGTGGCAGTTGATTTAGTAACGGACGGGAGACTAGTGGTGAGACCCAAAGGCTTTCACAAAATAAGCAAGCTATCCGTATCACTAATAGATTGTTGATAACAAAGGAATAGGTTGGATATATAGGTTTGGTCATAAGGGGAATGGTATTCGTGAGTTCTAAGGAACTCATCCGTCCTCTAGAACCAAGACCGTGGTGCTTGCTTCGGTCCATAAAGAGCTTTTCACAAGTAAAATATCTTATCTTTTTAGTCAACAAAAGAAAATTAGGGAGGTTGCTTCACATAGAATTTCTTCTCCAAATAACTGTTTAGAAAGGCACTTTTTGTAAAGAAATACTCTGACACAGAAACACAAATAACAATCGTATGACAAAGTATAGACTGATAAAAGAACTTAGTTAGGGTTAGGGTAACTCAGAGACAATGAACACAGAAAATAACTGAAGTGATATAACTGCTGAATATACAATGCTCATGCAACAAACACACTATGGAGTGAATGAAAACTAAAGCTCAAACTCTTGTATCTCAAGGACTAGGGTAGGGGTAATGAGCTGGAGAGTGTGTCGTACTCTGAACGGATCTCGAATCGCAGCAAGGCAGCCTCCGGATGTTGAACACTAGCAAACACAATAGTGAGAAGTTGTATCTAATGCAAGCGGCAATGAGGAGAGAGAAAGACTAAAAACGCAGGTAGGATAGCTTGCAGGAGAGAGGCTAAAAACGTAGGCATGACAGCCTGTAAGAGAGAGAAAACTGCCAAACGCAGGTTGGACAGCTTGCAGAAGCTGGGAGACAGCTGGAGGAGAGAGAAAGCTGCCAAACATAGGTTGCAGTTGTCATGACAGGTAGTATGGCAGCAGGTCTGTGCAAGAACAGCAGTCGCTTGGCTGGGATCAGCTCCAAACTGCGAGAAGAGGGCTGGCCTGTCGACAGTCTATAGAAGCTGGGCGATAGCTAGAGGAGAGTGAAAATTGCCAAATGTAGGCTGCAGATGACATGGCGTGCAGTATGGCAGTAGGTTTATGCAAGAACAACAGTCGCCTGGTTGGGATCAGCTCCAAACTGCAAAAGAGGGCTGGAAATCAGGCGCTGACTGATGTAGACAGCAATGGGCAGCTTTGGTTGAGATGTCCTCCATGAACGGGGTGTGGGGAGCAAGCTAAAACACCTGAAATCTGCAAAAACGAGATTGAGGGCTGAATGGAGGGTAGCATACATATTTATAGAAACTTTGGGCTCTTCCAAGTGGGTTTGTGCTTATGGGACAGAGAAACTCTCTAGGATTGTGTTTCTTTTAAATAAACAAGGTTTCTTCATTAATTAAGCAGGTTTTAGGGCTGTTTAAGTAAAGCTAATGCATTTTTAGCTCAACACCCCCTCTTAGACCCAACAATGGTGCTACGAGAAAGATCTTTTACCGCAAGGCGTCCCACCCCAAAGTAGCCAGAGCATCGGACAAAGGGTGTAGTCGGTTGCCCAATGGCCTACTAAGTCTACAGAGGCGATGGTTATCTTACCAAGGGAGCCCAAGTGATCACCCCATAGAGAACATGGTATCGGACACGTCGGCTCCCAGTGGCCTACTAAGCCCTACAAAGGCGGATGGAATCAACTTTGGTTTTTTTTTTTTTTGTTTGAATTTGATAGATTTAGCATTTAGTGGGGTTCAAATAAGTTTTCGTCCTATTAAGTATTTGTGCCCCAAACGGGAGAATGATATAGGATAGTCAAACCCAAGATCTTCACAAAACAAGTATACTATCCCTGTTAGCAGTCATGTTTGTCATGCCTTGTCATTTCCTGCCTGTGAGCCTCAGTCTGAGTCAGACGAGGACATTAGGAGCTCTGACTTGTCTGTCATGTGTTATGATGGGGGAGGCTAGTCACTCTTGACTGGCTATCTTAGGATGTGTATTTCTTTTTGGCCTCTTTTTAGTGGGCAGCCACTGGCTGCTCGGCCACCTTTTTGGTCACTGATATGGGGCGCCCATTTTAGGGCATTGTAGGGTTTGCGCCCATTTTAGGGTTAGGGTTAGGGTTTGTCCTTTGCCTATTTATAGGCAGCCCCCCTCCCCACTTGGTCACTTGTCTTCTTGCAGATTCCGACACTCCTTCTCCCCCGTGGTGGTGCTGCCATCATCATCAGCCTGATTTGGTGCCCTCACTGACGCTTTGGGCTGCATGCAGGGACTGATCAGTCCATTTCAGTGTATTCAGCATTCATTTCAGTCAATGCGGCGCACTCTCACATGGTATCATCGCCAAACTAAGAGCACGGAGGTCTTCATCGACTGGAGAGACACCACACCTATCATCTGTTGCTGCCCCCCTTCTCTTCAACAGCCAGGCGGCCCCTCCAGGTGGTCTATACATTTGCGTTTGCTGCCTCAGCCCCTTCCAGAGGCTGCCACGTCATCAACCAGCCCCTGTCTACTTGCGTTTTCCGCTGGGTGACTCCACTACAGGCTGCGTTTTGCATCCAAGGTGGTCGTTTTTGTTAGAGATCAGATCAGATCAAGGTAGCAGGTGGCCTGGTGCAGTCGGACTGCCATGTGGCAGTCCGACATGCAGCAGCCAGTCGGCTGCATTTAATGCAGCCGCCTGGCTATTTCTGGCGCCCTCTTTTGCCCCGTTTCTCGGCTATTTATACCTGGCACTTTCAGCAGTCTGGTACACTTCTCTGCTCGCAGATTACAGACCGGTGACACGCGCAGATTCCGTCTCTGTTTGCAGATTTCAGACAGCAGACAGTGCAGACTGCAACAGACTTCGAGGTAAACAGCAGGTTGCATTGTCGAGGTGGAGACACGCAGTCCAGCGCACTGCGCCCGTGTATATATCTGCATATCTTTGTATTCAGCATTCTTTATATAGCAGATCTTCATCGTCCACTGTCTCTTTCTCTCTCTTCTCTCTTTGCGTTCTCTCTCTCTCAGTCCTACGCTTCCGCACCGCTGCACTCTGACATGGTATCAGAGCAGTGTTTGAGAGCTGACTGAGCGCAGAATCAACCTGAAGAGGAGTTTCCATCGCGACACAAATTTGCGTTTTTTGCGTTTAAGGGTAGACAGGAGGGCTGCGCCTTGGAACAAGGCTGAAACGAGTGTGGGCGCACAGGAAAGGAGTACAGGTGGTGGATTTGCTGCTATTTACTGCTGTTTGATGCAGAGGAAGTTTGAGTTTTCAGCCTACAAGTGCAGGTTTTGCTTTTTCATCACCTCCGGCGGGTGAAGAAGGATCAGGACGCGGAAGAGCCTTAGCAAGCTGAGTTTTCCCAGTCAGAGGGGGCTGCTTTTGCGTTTGTGAAGGCATTGTAGGTGAAGATGTCTACAGAGATTGACTTGGAGTTCTAGGCGATTATGGACCGGAAGGTGCCTGTCTTACCGGCTCTTCCTACAGATCAGAAGCTCGACGGCGACAACTATCGCATTTGGCGCGTCATGATGTTGGCCATTCTTGAGTCCTGTGATTTGGCTGAGTTGGTATAGGAGGAGATTGACCGACCCTCGGTAAGAGATGAGTCCAAACTCTCTTTCGATGCTCGTGCGGAGTTGGCCAAGGCCCAGTCTCATTGGGACAAACTGAATGCCAGGATTCGATCCTTTCTCTTTCTATCATGCACTACAGCCGTGATCGCTCACATCGAGCACTTGACGGTGGCTCGGGAGATATGGTTGGAGCTTGATCAAATGTACAATCGGATGATCCTAATGAAGAGGGTTTCTTTGGAGGTACAGATGCGGACCTTGTCCGTAAATAAGTCCTCTTCGCTGCGGGAGCACATTAACAAGCTAAGGCAGCTTCAGATGCAGGTTCAGAATGCGGGGAAGCCGATTTCCTCCGAAGACATGGCGATCACACTATTGTCCTAGTTGCCGCCACGATTCGGTACATTTTACTCTGCCCTTATAGCCTCGGGGCGAGAGTCTACTCTTCGGTGGGAAGAGTTGGTTCCTATGGTCTTGGACCAAGAGGAACAGTTAAAGGGACAGAATGCTTCCAAGTGGGAGGCGTTGACAGGTCAAGCCTCTCAGAAGAAGGGGAAGGACCAAAAGAAGAAGAAGGGGGATAACAAGTCCAAGAAGGACAAGGACAAAGATTCCACATGTCATATTTGTGGAAAGACTGGCCATTGGAAGAAGGATTGCCCTGACAAAGACATGAAGGACACCAAGAAGAAGGATACCAAGGATTCTGGAGCGGTGGCTGCACCCTCATCAGCTGCATTTCTTCATCTAGCTGTCATTGAGGACGCTTCACCGAATGCTTCTGATGCTGCGATGACGGCTCCTCAGGCTCGAGAGTGGATTGTTGATAGTGGTGCCTCACGGCACATGACTCCTTCATCAGATGGTATTGCTTAGTTGCGACCCTCGCGTGGGCAGATTCTCATTGGAGACAGCTCTTCAGTTTCTATTGCAGGTCAGAGTAAGATGCAGCTTATTCCGGATGGACGAGGTGGTACCCATACCTCAGAGGTTTTGCATGTACCAGGATTAGGGTACCATCTCCTTTCAGTTCATAAGATTTGCTCCCTTGGCCTTTTGGTGGAGTTTGACAGTCCTACGGTGCGAGTCCTTGATCGGGGATCGAGGAAGGTTCTCTCATCCGGATATGAGAACGGCATTTATAAACTGAAGTCTTTCACTGCCCTCTCTACTCTTCTTCTTACCTCCCAGTCACAGTCAGAATTATGGCATGCTCGGTTTGGTCACCTGAACTATGACTATCTTCGGAGGGCGTCACGTGGACAGCTTGTTCGAGGGTTGCCGGATATAGTGGTGAGCCAGCAGCCATGTGTCTCCTGCATTCGGGGGAAGCAACATAGGGATGCCATTCCCCACACAGCTTCCCGGCGGTCTACTTCACTGATGGAGCTATCTACGGATCTATGTGGCCCGATGAGGAATGAGTCCTTGCGTGGGAGCTCGTACTTCATGCTGATCGTGGATGACTTCAGCAGGATGACATGGGCCTATTTTTTGGCATTAAAGTTAGAAGCTTTCTCGCACTTCAAGGATTGGCTTCTCTTTGAGGAGAATCGATCGGGCCAGAAGTTGAAGACCTTGCGATCCGACAAGGGAGGTGAATTTGTTTCTAATGAGTTTACTCGGTTTTGTGCAGATAGAGGAATTCACCAGGAGTTTGCCAATACCAACACTCCTCAAGAAAATGCTTTTCTTGAACGGAAGAACCGCAGTGTGATCGAGATGGCGCGCACCATGATGGAGCACCAACAGACCCCTCAGGTTCTGTGGGCCAAGGCTGTGGCTACTGCAGTCCACATGCTTAATCGATCCCCTACTTCGGCCGTGGACGGGATGACCCCATTTGAGGCTTATTTTGGGACGAAGCCAGATGTTTCTTACTTTCGGGTCTTTGGGTGTGATGCCTATGTTCACATCCCCAAGGCTCACCGTGATAAATTTGAAGCAGCTTCCCGAAAACAGGTATTTGTTGGTTAAAGCTCCCAGTCCCAAGGCTACCGACTGTATGATCCCGTCAAGCGGGATGTGTACACTAGCCGTGATGTGCGGTTCGTGGAGGTTCCGGCTACTTCAACGGGTGAGGAGCATCCCGTTCTTGGAGATCCAGGGGAGAGTTGGGCTCCTTCTACCGTTCCACTAGAGCCCGTTCCTTTTGATTATGATTCTGTTTCTGACACAGGGTCTACTGTTCCACCGGACACCTCTGAGGAGTTACCGCCGGTGGATATTCCAGAGTCTTCTGCTGATGGAGAAAGACGAGGGGAGGTTCGGCCTCCTCCTCGCTGGGCTCGTGACACACTCCGTGATTCAGGGATCGAGGGGGTTCCTGAGGAGTGGGGACCGCAGGATGGTCCGCGGCGGTCACGAAGGCACCAGGCACATTCTACGGAGCTTGTTTGCTCCAACTATTGTTTGATGACCCGTGTTATGCAGGATCGAGAGCCCACCTCCGTGAAGGAGGCTTTACAGTCCGCACCATGGAAGAAAGCTATGGAAGCTGAGTTGGAGGCTATTGAGAGGAATGGCACTTGGTCACTCGTGCCCCGCCCCCCGAAGAAGAAGGTGATTGGAGTCAAGTGGGTCTTCAAGACCAAATATCTCAGCGATGGTACTTTGGATAAGCACAAGGCTCGCCTTGTTGCTAAAGGTTTTGCACAGCGCCCAGGTATTGACTGTCATGATACTTTTGCCCCCACAGCTCGTATGGCGACCATTAGAGCTGTTTTTGCTTTGGCTGGCCATAGGAGATGGCCTGTTTATCAGTTGGATGTGAAGTCGGCCTTTCTCAATGGTGATTTGAAGGAGGAGATCTATGTTGAGCAGCCTCCTGGCTTTGGTTCTTCAGATGGGAAAGTCTACAGGTTGAAGAAGGCCTTGTATGGCCTCAAGTAGGCTCCGCGTGCATGGAACGAGAAGATTGATTCGTTCCTCCAAGCTCAGTTGGGATATCCGCGGTCCAAGGCCGATCCGCAGCTCTATGTTCACACTTCCGAGGATGGTTGTGTACTGTTTGTCTTATATGTTGATGATTTGATTGTCACAGGTGATGATGCACAACAGGTCCAGGAGACGAAGTCAGCTTTACATCGGACGTTCGAGATGACGGACTTGGGTCTACTCCATTTCTTTTTGGGCCATGAGATTTATCAGTCTCAGAGGGGGATCTTTATCTCTCAACAGAGATATGTACAGGAGCTCTTGGTGTCTTTTGAGATGGAGGATTGTCGGGCCCTATCTACTCCTATGGATTCGAATTGGAAGGCCACTTCCCATTCAGCTTCTCCTTTGGCGGATGGGTCCCGCTATCGATAGTTGATTGGTTCCTTGATTTGGCTTCTCAACACCAGGGTTGATCTATGTTTTGCTGTTGGGCTCTTGGCAGGGTTCATGAGTGAACCTAAGACGGTGCATTGGCAGGCTGCTCAGAGGATACTTCGGTATCTGAGGGGGACGTCTGATTTAGGGATTCATTACCCCGCAGGGACAGATGGGTCAGATCTTGTACTTGCAGGTTGGAGTGACTCGGATTGGGCCAGTGACGTGGACCACAGACGGTCTACTATAGGTTACTGTTTTACTTTGGGTGCAGGTGTTATTTCATGGAGTAGCAAGAGGCAGCCCACGGTAGCCCTTTCGTCTACTGAGGCGGAGTATCGGGCCGCGTCTTCCACCACATGCGAGGTTGTGTGGCTTCGGAGATTATTGGAGGAGCTTGGGTGCCCCCAGACTCGTCCTACATTGCTGCGATGTGACAATGAGAGTTGCATTGCCTTGGCAAGGAACCCTGTTTTTCATGCCCGGACGAAGCACATTGAGATCCAGTACCACTTCATCCGAGAAAAGCTTCTGGATGAGACCATCACTGTGGAGTACTGCAAGACGGAGGACAATCTTGCGGATTTGTTTACGAAGGCGCTTCCTCAGGCTCTACTTCGGAGACATTCCAGATCCCTCAGGCTTCTGCCCTGCCCAGGCTCTGAGAGGGGGTGTTAGAGATCAGATCAGATCAGGGCAGCAGGTGGCCTGGTGCAGTCGGACTGCTACGTGGCAGTCCGACCTGCAGCAGCCAGTCGGCTGCATTTAATGCAGTTGCCTGGCTATTTCTGGCGCCCTCTTTTGCCCCGTTTCTCGGCTATTTATATCTGGCACTTTCAGCAGTCTGGTACACTTCTCTGCTCGCAGATTACAGACCGGTGACGCGCAGATTTCGTCTCTGTTCGCAGATTTCAGACAGCAGACAGTGCAGACTGCAGCAGACTTCGAGGTGAACAGCAGGTTGCATCGTCGAGGTGGAGACACGCAGTCCAGCGCACTGCACCCGTGTATATATCTGCATATCTTTGTATTCAGCATTCTTTATACAGCAGATCTTCATCGTCCACTGTCTCTTTCTCTCTCTTCTCTCTCTGCGTTTTCTCTCTCTCAGTCCTACGCTTCCGCACCGCTGCACTCTGACAGTTTTCCCTCCTGGCGGCTTTTCTCCAGCTGGCGCTTCTCTTCTTGGCTGTGTTTTGGTGCCTGGCAACTTTCCCTCCGGATTTTGTGCCCTACACAGCTGCGTTTTCACCTCCTGGTGATAGGCGACCTGATTTCCTGGAGTTTGGTGGTTCTTCTGGTGGCTGGTGACCCCTCTGGTGGTCATTCTTCGGCATCGGCACAGTTTTCTTTGGTGTTTGGTGTTTTGCAGATTTAGCAGATGTCTTATCATCAGTTTACAGGTTTTGATGACTCAGATGACGAGCTTTTGTCTCGACACTCATCTGAACAGAGGCGTGATTTCTATCGCGAGGATCATCATACGGAGTCTATTCCTCGTTCTCGTCCCCCTTCTATTCATGTATCTTGGCGACCCCCCTCCAGTGGGCCAAAGATGCAGCCTTTGGTACCCCCTGTACAGGTACCTGTACTTCCTCAGCTGCCCAAAGAGGACCAGTTGGATGGCTCCAACTTTTCTCTATGGTCCTGCAAGGTGGAGTGTATCTTGGACTCCTTCGATCTTTAGGAGCTTGTTTCTGTTCCTATTCCCCGGCCTAAGGTGGATCCCGCAAATGGGACATCTATGGATCGTGCAGCCTTATGGGATCGGCTCAATTCTAGAGCCAGATCTTTCCTCTTTCTGAGTTTGCAGGATTCTGTCCTTGTTCAGTGAGGGCACCAAATCAGGCTGATGATGATGGCAGCACCACCACGGGGGAGGAGTGTCGGAATCTGCAAGAAGACAAGTGACCAAGTGGGGAGGGGGGCTGCCTATAAATAGGCAAAGGACAAACCCTAACCCTAACCCTAAAATGGGCGCAAACCCTAAAATGCCCTAAAATGGGTGCCCCATATCAGTGACCAAAAAGGTGGCCGGGCAGCCAGTGGCTGCCCACTAAAAAGAGACAAAAAAGAAATACACATCCTAAGATAGCCAGTCAAGAGTGACTAGCCTCCCCTATCATAACACATGACAGACATGTCAGAGCTCCTAATGTCCTCGTCTGACTCAGACTGAGGCTCACAGGCAGGAGATGACAAGGCATGACAAACATGACTGCTAACACCCCCTCTCAAATCTTGGATGTGACTGAAGGCCGAAGAGGAAATAGATCCTGGGGTGGCAAGAGGAATGCCAATGTTGATGAAGTCCGTCGATGTAGACTGCCGCTGAAGGAGCTCCTCACGATCTTGGGAATCCCCCTCTAAAACACTAGGGGCCAGGGAATCCACAGCCGCATCACCGAGATCGTCCCCCTCTGAAAGGGATGGGGGGTACGAGGGAACCACCGGAGGAGAAGGTGGGAGATGGGAAGGAACCTGTGGAATAGTAGGTGCACAAGCGGGAACGGGTGTAGCAATAGATTGCCACGGAGGACCCTGCATCAAAGAAGGGGAATGGAGCCTATAAATCCCGCTCTCCTGCCAACCTGTAGATAAGACAGCTCCTGTAGAAGAATCCTCAATAACAACGGCATGCTCGGTGAAGATCACTCGTGTGCCAAGCCTCGTAAGGCCATAAACTGAGAGGAGGGGAAGGCCCAAATCCGGAACATGTAGGGCCTGTGAAAAGGAGCTCGAAGGTCGGTCAGTAAACAAAGGCAATGTGCCAACACCACTAATAGGCACCGATAAAATGTCACCAACAGTGACTGAACCCTCTGATGGACGGAGATCCTGTAACAAATCACCTCGGGGAGTCATATGACTCGAAGCACCACTGTCCACTAACCAAGGCTGCGCAGAAGACACTGCAGCCACGAAAGAAGAAGGATCCTTCTCCAAAGCATGGATATAAAGGAACACTGACTCATGGGTAACAGCTGGTGTAGAGGTAGAAGAAGACTCCGATGTAGATCCATCCTTCGCTCCCGGACGAAGGTGAGGATACTTCTTCCAGCATTTCTCCTCGGGACGTGTCCCTTTCCCATAGTGTAGGCACTTCGGTCTCTCTGAATCTGAGTCAGAGCCTGAAGAACTGTCCTTTTGCTTAGCCTTTGACTTCTTCTTCTTCTTCTGTCCTCCCGAACCTGCAACAAAGGCTCTAGTGGAGTCGGATCCACTAGCACTGACCTCTCTGAGTCGCTCGTCATGCTCCAAGACAAGCGGGGATAGCTCCTCCCATAGAAGCTTCTCACGGGTCCTCGATGTAAGAAGGCTGGTGTAGAAGACATCAAACCGAGGCGATGGCAGCTGAGTCAAAAGAATCATAGCCATGTCTTTAGAAGATATCGTCCGACCGAGGGATGCAAGTTCATGTTCATATCTTCGGCCTTGAGCCACATCCAGGATTTGAGAGGGGGTGTTAGCAGTCATGTTTGTCATGCCTTGTCATCTCCTGCCTGTGAGCCTCAGTCTGAGTCAGACGAGGACATTAGGAGCTCTGACATGTCTGTCATGTGTTATAATGGGGGAGGCTAGTCACTCTTGACTGGCTATCTTAGGATGTGTATTTCTTTTTGGCCTCTTTTTAGTGGGCAGCCACTGGCTGCCCGGCCACCTTTTTGGTCACTGATATGGGGCGCCCATTTTAGGGCATTTTAGGGTTTGCGCCCATTTTAGGGTTAGGGTTAGGGTTTGTCCTTTGCCTATTTATAGGCAGCCCCCCTCCCCACTTGGTCACTTGTCTTCTTGCAGATTCCGACACTCCTCCCCCGTGGTGGTGCTGCCATCATCATCAGCCTGATTTGGTGCCCTCACTGATGCTTCGGGCTGCATGCAGGGACTGATCAGTCCATTTCAGTGTATTCAGCATTCATTTCAGTCAGTGCAGATTTCTCTTCCTTATTTTCTGCTCTCTCTCTCTCTCCCTCCGTGTTCGTATTCCCTCTTCCGCAGCGCACTCTCACAATCCCTACCATTACTAGGTATTGGTGAAGAAGAATAAGGCTAAGGTGTGGATATAGCAAACATGTGAAGCAAGCAAGACAAGCAAAGCAAGCAAGCAAGGTAAGGATAAAAACTGCCTTGGAGATTGCCATGGGTAATGCTACGAATATGGTGAATCTAGAGTTGACCACTCTAAAAGGATAAATGCGCACAGATGCATGTTCACATGAATAGAATGCCAATGCATGGGGTAATGCAAAGGGTGATGCAAGGTGTCATGCTCACGCAAGATGCAATGCAACGGTGCCACTTCGACAGTGCCCTTAGAGGGGAATTCTTCTCTTGCCCAAGTGCCCTTTTACAATCATATCATCTTGACAATGCAAATGAAGTTATAAATGCCCATAATACAATACAGAAGAATAAATGAATGAATGTCTAAAATTGTAAGCATCATCACTGTCACTATCAACAGTAGAAGCCACTCCCTCTCAAACTGGAAGGGAAAATAAGAGGGAAGCACTCTCTCCCTGTCAAGTTGCAAAAGTAGGGGACGGTGTACCCAAACCGATTCTGGGTAATAGGTATTGAAGAACCAATCAGTTGACCGCTTTGGTCAAAATATTTGCAAAATCATTGGATATAGACATAAACTTTAGGCGGATAGTGCCTATCTCAACCTGCTCTCTGGAAAAATGGAAGTGGGCTCCCACATGCCACGTCCGTGGTGTAATGATCGGATTGTGCGCAAGGGCAATGACACTCTGGTTGTCATAGTAGACAACGGTGGGAGAGTCGCATGGCAAATGAAGTGCCGCCAGTAAACTCCTTAAGTAGATGGCCTCGGTGGTGCCATCGAAGAGAGCCCGGTACTTAGTCTCGGCTGTAGAAGCCGCCACCATCTCTTGCTTACGGCTTGACCAAGAAATGAGAGCCGTGTCCAAGGTAAAGAGATAGCCGCCATGAGAACGCTGGGTGTTAGGATCTCTTGCTCAATCAGAATCAATGTATCCCTGCAGGCATAAACTAGAACCATAGGTCAGGCCATAAGAATAAGTACATCATAAATAACGCAACACACGAAGACATACAATCCAATGTGACATTTTAGGTGTTGTGAAATACTGATTGAGTAAGCTAAATTTGGCCTAGTGTGAATTAACCAAATAAGTTTTTCTATAACAGAGTGATAGGCATGTGCATCGAAGGGCTATCCTAGGGTATCCTTCGACAAGTGGATAGTAGGATCAAGAGGCGTGGCCACTAGCCGTGTCTGATCCGAAGTGTACTGTTCGACTCGCTGAAGTGCGTACTTCTGTTGTGACACAAAAATGCATCCCTCAGAACGAACTACCTCCATCCCCAAAAAATAAGACAACAAACCAAGGTCTGTCATCTCAAAAGTAGCACTAAGCTTTGCCTTGATGCCTGCTATGGCAGGAGAATCTGAGTGTGTGATGAGTAAGTCGTCAACATGTAGTAGGATATAGTTGACCCCCTCTATGGTAGATCGAACATATAAGTTCAGGTCATAAGGGGTAGAATGGTATTCATGAGTTCATAAGAACTCATCCATCCTATGGAACCAAGATCGCAGTGCTTACTGCAACCCATAAAGAGCTTTTTGCAAGCGGAATACCTTATCCCTCGGGTTTCTTGAAGGAAAGCTTGGTGGTTGCTCCACATAGACTTCCTTCTCAAAAAAACCATTTAGGAAGGCACTTTTGACATCCATCGAATATATCGGCCAGCCGTGGTGAGCGGCTAGCGCGAGAAGCAACCGGAAAGATTTCAACCGCGCGGTAGGAGCAAAGGTCTCTTGATAATCAATGCCATGCTTCTGTCGAAACCCTTGCACGACAAGGCAAGCCTTGTACTTATCTAAAGTCCCATTAACTTTTAGCTTGGTCTTGAAAATCCACTCTGTCTCGATGACTTTCTTGTGGCTTGGATGATCCACCAATGTCCAAATCTCATTTCGGTCAATACTCTCGAGCTCTTTCTCCATGGCCTCTCGCCATTGAGGGTGTTGAAGAGTCTCCTGCCATGTATCCGGCTTAGAATGCACTACGTAATCGGTCGTAAACAATGATGCAAATGAAGCTTGAGGAGCAAACCGGGCAAATCTTCTAGGTTCCTTCGGAGAGAAATCCGGTGGTAGGATCTCTCAATCCCGTATGGTTTTGCTTGTACTAGCGAGGTAACGGGTCTCATGGAGGGGGGGGGGTCTAGGAGATGAAGAATCTGTAGTAATGTCAGGATCGGAAAGTAAACCAGGCTCAGTAGGCACGATCTGCGATGATGTGGAAGGAGGGAACGGAATCTTGTGTAGAGGATTGCACGATATTCCTCATAAAAAATGATGTCTCTTCTAACGATCACCTTGTTTGTCCAAGGATTGAACAAACGATAGGCTTTCGCTTTAGAGGAATATCCGACAAAGATAAGGAGATCAGTTCGGGGAGTGAGCTTTCCTATCTTATCATCAGGCATGTGCGTATAGGCAGGACACTCGAAGACTTTGAAGTGGGAAATGACAGGCCGAGAGCCAAAAAATGCCTTGTACGGGGTCTTCTTAGGAAGAGCCGCAGTTGGGCATCGGTTGAGGATGTACACCAAAGTGTTAATAGCCTCGCACCAAAGGTGCTCAGGAAGCTTTGTTGCGAACAGCATAGAGCGTGCCATTTCCATGGCTGTCCAGTTCATACGCTCTACGGCCCCATTTTGGAGGGGAAGTTAGTAGAGCTGGCGAGAGATGCCATGCTTCAGTAGAAACTCGAAAAAATTGTGGGAGATAAACGCACCACCGCTATTACTTTTCATGCAACCAAAACGACGTCTTGTCTAGTTATGAACCAGCAGCATCCAAGCATAAAAATATGTGAAAGCATCTGACTTATGCTTGAGAAAGTATACCCACATGTATCTAGAATGATCATTCGCTATAAAAAAGAAGTATAGTGTGCCATTTAAGGTGGTAGTGGATGTTGGCCCACAAAGATCAACATGAATCAATCTAAGAGACTCCTTAGCACGATGTGTGGATTGTTGAGGGAATGGGGTATGGTGCTGCTTTCCGAGCTGACAAGCTTGACAGACATCGCAAGTTAGTTTTAGATGGAGAAGGCCGTCAACCAGCTGACGGCGGGATAACTCATAAAGAGAGTCATAACCAATATGCCCTAAGTGAAAGTGCCAAAGATACTCATTGTTCGTAGGCTCCTAGGATGTGACTAATGCTTGGAAGCTAAGGAACACGGAGCCCTTGACTGTTGGCTCGATCAGAAAGTGAGTCATGTGGTAAAGGCCATTAGGTTGTGCCTCACCGCAAGTAATCACTAAACTAGTCTGAGAGTCAAGGATCTCGACTATGGTCGTTGTAAAGAAAACTGCTCGTCCCAATTGGCAAAGCTGCTGAATAGATAACAAGTTCATCCCAAGCTGGGGGGCATGGTACATTGTCCAGTGAAGCCAAATCCGGACCCTTGTTAGTGGCAAAATTGATGCTACCTTGAGGCTGAATCTCGACCGAGGAGTTGTTTTGTACGTGGACCTACCCAGCCTGCAAGGGCTTAGGTACGGAAAATGTCCTCTATAGGAGGCATATGATGTGTAGCTCCACTCTCCACAATCGAAACATGAGCTGAAGTGCTCGGTTGTGATGAGTGGGCCTTTGCGGTAACCTTGTTAGGAGACAACTCACAGGGGGCATGGTACATTGTCCAATGAAGCCAAATCCGGACCCTTGTTAGTGGCAAAATTGATGCTACCTTGAGGCTGAATCTCGACTGAGGAGTTGTTTTGTACGTGGACCTACCCAGCCTGCAAGGGCTTAGGTACAGAAAATGTCCTCTATAGGAGGCATATGATGTGTAGCTCCACTCTCCACAATCGAAACATGAGCTGAAGTGCTCGGTTGTGATGAGTGGGCCTTTGCGGTAACCTTGTTAGGAGACAACTCACAGATTTGGACGAGACTCATATCTGTTGTCTCTATGGAGACGATGTGGGCCTCTGCAGATCAGTTACACAAGCCCTCTGGAGTTGAGAATGTTATCGACTGAGATGGCTGAGCGGTGGCAGTATGAGTTTGACCTTTAAATTGCCCTTTGCCATCACCTTGCCTCCCCGGCTGGGGGTTGCTTGACTGAGGGGCGGGGGTTTGAGATTTAGATTTGGATGCTATGCCTCTAGCCTTTGAGCGACACTCATCGTCAAAATGACTAGCCTTTTGACAATGTTGATAATATCTATTCTTTTTAGGTACATTTTGCCACCTTTGTTTGAGTTGTGATTGGGAGTTTCCTTATGATTCTCTGGATTGATTTTGTTTTTGATTTTGAGTGGAGGCTTGATTTTTTTTGCCCTTCCCTTGTTGCCCCTTCTGAGAATGAGCAATAAGAGTCTCCGTTGAGGAAGAATTCATATGAAATCGCCCCTTCTGAGAATGAGCAACAAGAGCCTCCGTTGAGGAAGAATTCATATGAAATCGATTGAACAATTGTGCGTAACGCAACAATTGACACTGAAATTCATAGAAAGTAGGTATGGTAGGCTTTAAAACTATACCTTCCACAAAATTGAAGTATTTCATAGGGAGTTTGTTTAGAAACAATGTGACTTGATTGTTAGAGGACTTGGGAGTCCCCGTAGTGGAGAATTCGGCAAGAAGTCGCCGATACTCAGCCAACTTGACTTTCAAGTCATCCCGGTTTGTGATTTTAAAGAGTTGAAGCTCATGGTCAAGATTTATACGATGGGTTCTATCTCGAGCCGGATAGTGGTCAGCCAAGTGTGCCTATCATTTTGACGCTAAGTCAAAATGATGAAGTTGAGAATGAAACTCAGGCAATAAGCCTTGCATCAACTCGATAATAGCGGAGGCATTCCTAGCCTTCCATGAGCGGACAACCTCGTATGGAACAAGTGTGAGATCGGGTTGAAGTTTCAACACCTGCACAAGATCCCATAGGTTCTGGGAGTCAAGGACATATCTCATCAAGTTTAACCAAGTGGTAAAGTTTGACCTGTTCAAACGAGTCTTATCATTAAAAGCATGCTTTGGCAGAAGATGAGTTGGAACCATGTGCAGTCAGGAAAGTGAGATAAGATGGAGTTGGAGGGTAAGACGGTGGTGGTGGGTGTATTTAATTAGAAGAATGAGGGGGAAGAGGTGGGTAGGCAGAAATAGGTTAGGAGCGTCCAATGAGTGCCAATTGATGCGGACGCACTGGAACATGAATGTTTCCATAAGGTGCCGATGGAGATGGAGACACTGGGTCATGAAAGCCTTGTCCAAAGCTCAGTTGGGGCACAACAGCATGACCAGGAGGTCCACTAGGTAATGCTATAGGGACAAGTTGTGGTACCAATTGATTCATACTCGGGAGAGATTGGGAGGGATACCCAGGCTGCAATGATCTCGAAAGTGTGAGAAGTAGATGGAAAACCTTTTGATGGAGGAACGGATGAGGTCCTAAAGGCGGTGCCTATGTTTCCATAAACCCCCGGTGCGGTGTGATGTGCAACATGAGGTGTTTGATAGGGGAATGCAAATGGTGTGAAGAGAAGTGGTGAAGCAGCAGAAGAATGTGGTGGAATGGGTGGGTTTTGAATTTGTGGTGTGAACATTGCAGACGCATTTTGTTTATTTTTACCATTTATTGATTGAAAATGAAATGATGATAATGATGATGTACCATGCAATGTAGAAATAGGAACATCAAATTCATTCTGAGTTTGAGAAGTAAATTGAAAAGAAGGAAGGGTAGAAGAAGAGGTACCTGACTTTTTCTTATAATCCCCACGATGTGTGTTAATATATAAAAATTGGTCCTTAAGAGAACCTTTTCCATAGTCAACTGATTGTACTCTAGTTTCCTCATGATTTCTACTAGTATATTACAAAGTAGAAGAGGTAAAAGACGAAGGAACAAAAGACGAATCTAAAGTACCTTCTATCGGAGTGGATGGAAGAGGATGAAAGAATGGAACGTACTTTGGATCTCTTTCTCCAACAAGGGGCCCATCCTTGAGGGAGGTCTCGACGGTCCTGCAATATCATTAGATTTATGCGCAACATTTGAAGAGAGAAATTCATGCATACCTTCATTGAGTAGCTTTTCTTGAAGGGCAATCCTTTGATCGAGCTCCTCAATCTTCTTTCGTCTAAAGTCCATGATCATATGATTTTCTTCAGTGGAAAGCTTGTATAGCCTTTCT
This sequence comes from Lygodium microphyllum, assembly GCF_053477565.2. NCBI lineage: Eukaryota > Viridiplantae > Streptophyta > Polypodiopsida > Schizaeales > Lygodiaceae > Lygodium > Lygodium microphyllum. Next base: position 58,445,958 of record NC_141141.1, on the reverse strand, counting down.
TCTGTGTTGTCAGAAGTGTCTTCCACCATGTTGGAACTTTGTGAAGCCCACTTTTACTCGGTTCTCAGCATAGGTTGTTTTGGAGATTGAATTGGTGTTGATGTGTTCGAAGTCATTTGAACCTATTGTTGTTATTGTTTCTTGTGGAGAGCTTTCAAATCAAAGGCCTAGGTTTCTCAGAGAGTACCAGGCTCTAATACCATATAAAGAAATACTCTGATACAAAAACACAAAGAACAATCGTACAACAAAGCACAGACTGATAAAAGAACTAAGTTAGGGTTAGGGTAATTCAGAGACAATGAATATAGAAAATAATTGAAGTGATATAAGTGTTGAATATACAATGCTCATGTAGCAAACACACTATGCAATGAATGAATACTGAACCTCGAACTCTTGTATCTCAACGATCAGGGCAGGGATAATGAGCTGGAGAGTGTGTCATACTTTGAACGGATCCCGAATTGTAGCAAGGCAGCCTTTGGATGTTGAACAACAGCAAACATAGCAGTGAGAAGCTGGATTTGATGTAGACGACAATGAGGAGAGAGAAAGACTAAAATGCAGGCTGCAGGAGAGAGAAAGACAAACTGCAGGCAGGACAACTTGCAGGGAAGAGAAAGCTGCCAAACGCAGGCTGAACAGCTTGAAGAAGTTGGGCGACAACTGGAGGAGAGAGAAAATTGCCAAACATAGGCTGCAGATGACGTGGCGGGCAGTACGACAGCAACTATGTACCCCAAAACGACTTTCCGTCCTAGTCCAAAACGGACCACTGGAGGAGAGAGAGACTGCCAAACACAGGCTGTAGATGACGTGGCGGGCAGTACGGTAGCAGCTATGTTCCCTGAAACGGCATTTCAGTACGTCTGGAATGGACCGGCCGTTTCGGACCAGGACGGAAATGGGAGCACGCCGTTTCGGGATCCTGCAGCCCGGTTCCGTTTCGCGTGGTTATCTAGCGCCGAAACTCATTTTCCTACCTCACTTCGTGTCACTCACGTAGCTCTCGTCTTGGCCCTCCTCCTCCTCGGACTTGCAGTAGCTAGCTCTTGCCTCCTCTTCCTCTTTCTCTTCCTCTTCCCCTTCTTCTTGCTCTTCCTCTAAGCTCTTCTTCTTCTCCTTCTCCTTCAGACTTCTCCTTCTTCTTCTTCTTTCTTTTTCTTTTTCGTCTTTTTCTTCTTTTTTCTTCTTCTTCTTCTTCTTCTTCTTATTCTTCTTCTTTCTTTCTTTCTTTTTCCTTCTCCTCCTTTCTTTTTCTCCTTTTTATTCTTCTTTCTTCTTCTCCTTCTTCTTTAATCCATTATCTAGGTCCTGACTCCTAAAGGCTAATCATATCATGGCGCCGGACCCATGTTGGAGCCATGTTACTTCAATCAAGGGATACGAGGGCTCCGATGAATCAAAGAAGTGGCGGTGCAACTATTGTGGATTGGAGAAATTAGAGAGTGTAACACGCGTGAAAGACTTGACTTGCATTCCCAACAAAGATATCGGGCCTTGCGCAAATGTGTTGGCTGAAGTAATAGTAAGTCTCGATCTTTAGCGCTGAAAGCGTATGGCTATTGAGCTAGAAGAGGATAAATCAACACCACATGGGGCTAATCAAGCAGAAGTGGGGCAAAGAGAGCCTAGTGAGCCTAGTGGCACTAGCCAAATTGGAGATGCCAGTGGGCCATAAAAAAGAAGTGCATCCATATTCGTATCAGGTCCAAGTGTAAAAAGGACTCCGTTGCTATTTTCTAGTGGTAGTGGGCAAAAGGGCTCATTGCATGGTGCAAGTGTCCATGCAAGATTTCAGAGGCAGGCAATTGTAGAGGCTACTAGGGAACTCACACGCTTATTTATTCGGTGCGCTATCCCTTTCAATGTGGCCACTACATATCAATGGAAGAAGACAATTAGGGCAGTAAGCCGCATAGGGTGTGAGTAGAAAGGTCCTTCCGTAGATGCATTACGCACACGGGAGCTTCGAAAGGAGAAAGTATCCATAGAGGCTCAATTGGAGCCCTTGAAGGAGACATGGGTAAAATATGGACGCATAATATTATGCGATGGATGGTCAGATATGCGCCGAAGGAATGTTTACAATGTTTTGGTGTCTTCATGTAAAGGCACCATGTTCATTAAGGCCATCGATGCCTCTGTCTCAGGTCTTACCATTATAGGAGCTTTCATTTGGGAGCACATGCGGCAAGTCATCATGGACATAGGAGTTCAAAATGTAGTGCAGGTAATGACAGATAATGGAAGCAATTGTGTGTTTATGGGATGTATGCTTGAGGAGGAGTTTCCTAGCATAGTATGGACTCCATGTGCATCCCATTGCTTTGACTTGCTTATTGAAGATGTTGGGTAAATATCTTGGGTGGATGACATTTTCAAGACGGCAACAAGCATGGTAAGATTTGTGAAGAAGAGGCCTCCGTCACAAGCATGTTTCGAGCCAATAGCACACTTGAGCTATTGAAGCTCTCTACCACTCGATTTGCTTATATGTTTTTTGTATTGGAGAGGTTGATACAGATCTGTTCGGGCGCAATATTTTAAATGAGAGTTGGTGGGTTGAGGTAGAGGTATTGGTGGAAAGTCTCACTTCTATTTACACTGTATTGTGCATCACTAATATGGAGGGGAGTACTTTGGGACTTCTATATGAGTATGCGGATAAAATTGGCGAGACCTTGGTTTGCAATGTCTTTTTGCCCCAAGACATGTAAGTTTTTGTTTAACTTTTACACATGTAATTATTTGGTATTCACGACTCCTTGATGATTAATCATTATTCTAACTTCTAAGTTTTTAACATATTTTATCTATAGGGTTGATGAGATTCGTGCAGTGCAGAATGCACGATGGGATTGGTTCCATAAACCAATCCATGCTGTCGCACATATCTTGCATTCCCTTTGGCGTAGCTGGGAGGGCTTCATGGAGTACATGAGGCGCCTCACAGGGGATGATATAGATATGATGAGAAGAGTAAATGATGATTTGTGACATTCCGTAATCATTCTCTTCATTTTGGCCGACCCACAGCTAGGCTTCGAGAGACACAGCTTCAGCCTATTTGTTGTGATGGGAGAAATATGGTAATTGTGCTTCTACTTTGGTATGTGACTGGTGACTTTTATATTTTGAATCTTGATTATCTAATGCATTATGCAACCTAGGTAACAAGTTTTGTAATCTATTGCCCACTCAAATGTTGATTTTGCGGCATACATATTAGCAATTGCCAATTACTTAATCTCAATCTTTTAAATTTGAATAGAAACGCATTGCCATTCGGGTCCTCTCGCAAGATTGTAGTTCACGGCCTGTTGAGAGGAATTGGAGTACATGGGCCCTCTTTCACATAAAAAAGATAAACAAGCTCACAACTGCCCAGTTGGAGCGTTTAGTGTTTTGCCATTGCAATCTCCAGCTTCTTGAGAGGACCGCTCTGTCCCTTGAGCCTTCATAGGCAAATTGGTAATGATTAGTATTATGTATAAATAACTTTTTAACCTTGAGTTCTTGACACTTGACATTGCTGATTTGCTTGGAAGTTGGATTGTAAATTGTGATATGTATGAAGTTTGAACATTGAACATATTGAACCTCCTCTCATATGATATATCTTTGTCTTGTTCACCTTTATAGGTGAATGTTGACAAGATTGATATAGAGAAGGTGCGTGACATTCTGCAAATACCACAGGAGGAGCGGGATACTACTCCATGCTCTATGAGGAGCTATCGGTACCGGTGCATGAGACTTGTGCACAAAGGAGGGTTAGAGTGAGGGCCACACATAGTCGTGTCAGAAGTGGAGCAGCAGTGGAAGCATAAACATGTGCTGAAATAAACCGCTGAAACACAAGACAAAAAGAGAAAAGAAAGAACACGATACAGATGAGAACTCAGATGTATGCACGGGAAATGGAATCCATATATCTGAACACGAGACAGTCGCATACAACAGTGAGTCACTGGCTGCGTGGGCACTGGCACTGGCTCCTCTCTCCACAGAGTCTGCAGATGGTGAAGATTAAGTGACTAACTGAGGAGGAGCCACTGAGTATAAATAGGCTGAAAAAGTGGGGAGCAATAATGCTGGTCGGACAGCATTAAAGCTGGCCGACTGTTGCATAAAATACCCCAATGACATAAAATGCCACACCAGAAAAATACCTAAAATACCTAATAAAAATGCCCAGCTCAGATCAAGCTCAGACTCACACATGAGCTGACAGATACTCTGCTAACACCCTCTCTCAGATCATGAGTGATCTGATACAATACAATAGTACAATGAAAAGGGATCAGAAACTATATAATATAGAACCACCAAGTAGAACCATGGATACCCAAGCAGTGGGTGATCAAGCCACCACCAAGGTGCCTCGGAGAGAACCTAATGTCGATGTCGATCGTACCAAACACTTGAAAATAGAGAAGATCATAGCATGTTTGTGTCCATCACCAATGTCTCGCAGTAGCATACAAGACCAGCCTGTCAAAAATGCCTCTGAACATAGGTGACCATGGAGTCCCTGCCTTTGGCCAGACCGCCAAAGTGTCCCCTCATGTGAGCTCCAGACGAAAGCCTCCCGCTCTCTGTCAGAGAACCAGCTCATCATGAACCTGGATGTCAATCCCAGCTCCAGGATTTGATTCCGCCAGACTGAAGTCGATGCGTCAGGGAAGTCCCTCTCTGGAACCTGTGCACCTGTATAAAAATATAGATGAGGCGCGGCTGCCCCATCTGAACACCCGCTCACACTCTCTCTCTGGCACAAGAGAGTCGTGAGGGAGGACCTCATCACCACCACTAGAAAGCAGCCGAGGAAGGGGCCACCAAGCCCTTCCCGCGATCCGAAGAAGAGGAGCCCTTCCACACTTTGGACTTCACCTTGGTCGGAGGAGCGGAGTCGGAGTCTGATGAAGGAGAGGACTCATCGGTAGAGTCAGCATCCCGCTTCGTTTTCTGCTCCTTCCTGGAAGCCGCTAACTTCTTGTAGTCCTTCCGCAAATGTCCCTTCTTGCCAGAGTGGTAACACTGGGCCTTCGACTTCTTCTTCCCGTCACCCCTCTCTAAAGCTACATAAGTCTCACCTCCATAATGTGCCGGAAGCCGCCCCTGTAATCTCAAGGATGTCTCATGCAACTTATCATCAGGGGAAGTGCACGGAGGAGCCATATGGAGAGGAGAAGAAGAGAAGTAGAGAAGAGATGGAATTTAGAGAGGAAACACAGCCAAAACACAAGCATAGACTACAGAAAAAGAGAGTTCACATGCAATATAACCCAAAATCTGATCAATAGAAGACAAAATCTGTTGCAGAAAGTCAAAAAATCAGTCAAAAACTGCCAAAAACAGCAAAAACGGCCTGAAGTAACAGTCACCCAGCCACGAGAGATGCTGAATCAGCAAAACGCAGGCTGTAAACTGGAGAAAAACAGGTAGAAAACTGTCGCCAGCAGCTGTAGATGAAAAACGCAGGCAGCAGCGGGTGCGTAGGCAGCAGAGGGTGCAGAGGCAGCAGGCGATGGCAAAACTGCAAAAAACGCAGGCTGAAAACAGCCCCAAAACAGGTCGCTTGGCTGCGACAGCAGTCGTCTAATCAGCAGGGGTACAAAACAGTCCTGAAATTAGCAAGAAAACACAGCAGAAACACAAATCCTGAAAATTGATACCATGTCAGAAGTGGAGCAGCAGTGGAAGCATAAACATGTGCTGAAATAAACCGCTGAAACACAAGACAAAAAGAGAAAAGAAAGAACACGATACAGATGAGAACTCAGATGTATGCACGGGAAATGGAATCCATATATCTGAACACGAGACAGTCGCATACAACAGTGAGTCACTGGCTGCGTGGGCACTGGCACTGGCTCCTCTCTCCACAGAGTCTGCAGATGGTGAAGATGAAGTGACTGATTGAGGAGGAGCCACTGAGTATAAATAGGCTGAAAAAGTGGGGAGCAATAATGCTGGTCGGACAGCATTAAAGCTGGCCGACTGGTGCATAAAATACCCCAATGACATAAAATGCCACACCAGAAAAATACCTAAAATACCTAATAAAAATGCCCAGCTCAGATCAAGCTCAGACTCACACATGAGCTGACAGATACTCTGCTAACAACATAGTCGTGTATCACAGGCGGAGTTAGAGCCAAAGGCTGAGGATGAGGTTGAGGCTGCTTCATCAACTTCTTGATCAGGGATCTCGAAGTGGGATGAGGAGATGGTGCATAGATCCTCAGAGTCCTGATGACTCGTGATATTCAAGAGTCAGTTTAGTAGTGCAGAGTCCAGACTAGAGTTGTCGGTTGTTCATTGATGTTGATACTTATAGCCTCACTAGACTTTGGAGTTTTGACAGATAATAGATTATTCACATGACATAGTTACTATCATTGTATCTTGATCTCACTTATTATGCATCTTGATTCTTGTTCCGTTGTTCTTAATGTTAGTCTTCACTGCTCTTTAAAGTTTAGATCATAGATTATTCATGAGTCATAAATTCTAATTCATTTTGTTGCCTTATATTTTGAAAATTGAGTCTTAATTGTATTAAGTTGCCTTAAGTTTCAAGCATTGAGTCCTCAGTCTTGACTCCTTAATCTTCACTCATGACTCGTGACTCGTGACTCGTGACTCGTGACTCGTGACTCATGAAATGTGTAATGAATCATGATTTTAATCATATGATATAAAGACTCAAAGTTTTGTATGAAATTTGAATACATGTTGTTGTAGGCATTGTTATATTTACATACCCATATATTATTATATATTTTTTTAGTGAACAATCTGAAACATTGTTTTTCCGTTTCCAAAATTTGGCCGAAACTCCAAAACTCCGATTTTTTCTGTTTCCGTTTCCCCCGTTTCTGAAACGCCCCTATACTATGGGCAGCAAGTATGTGCAGGAACAACATCTGCCTAGCTGGGATCAGTTCCAAACTGTGAGAAGAGGGCTGGAAATCATGCGCCAATTGATGTAGATAGTAGTGGACGGCTTCGGCTAAGATGTCCGTTGCGATTGGGTGTGGGCAGCAAGTTGAAACACTTGAAATTTGCAAAAACGAGATTGAGGGCAGTATGCGTATTTATAGAAAGTTTGGGCCCCCCCAAGTGGGTTTGTACTTATGGGACACAAACTCGCTAGGATCGCGTTTCTTTTCAATAAACAAGGTTTCTTCATTAATTAAGCAAGTTTTGGGGTTGTTTAAGTAAAGGTAATGCATTTTTAGCTCAACACTTTTGATGTTTATCTGATAGATCGGCCAACTGTAGTGAGCGGCTAGTATAACAAACAACCGAAATGATGTCAATTGTGTAGTAGGAGCAAAGGTCTCTTCATAGTCAAGACCTTGCTTTTGTCGAAACCCTTGTATCACAATGCGAGCCTTGTACTTGTCTAAAGTTGCATTAGCCTTTAGTTGAGTCCTAAAAATCCACTACATCTCAATGAGTTACTTGTGGCTTAGATGATTCGCCAAGGTCCAAGTCTCATTTTAGTCAATATTGTCTAGCTTCTTTTCCATGATCTCTTGCCATTGGGAGTACTGAAGTGTCTCCTACCAATTATTGGGCTCAGAATGCACGATGTAATTAGTTGTAAATAGTGACGCAAATGATGCATGAGGTGCAAGCTAGGCAGATCTTCTAGGGTCCTTCGGAGTGGAATGGTGGAAGGATCTCTAAATCCCACATGGTCTACTGGGTTCAGGGAGGTAACGGGTCTCGCGGAGGGGACATGGGAGCTGAAGAAGTTGCAGGTGAGATAAGAGTAGGTAGTAGAGGTGGCTCAGAAGACACTATCTTCGAGGGAATAATGTGAGGAAAGGGCATGGAGTCTGGTGCAGATAATTGCACAATCTCCCTCTCATCAAACACTGCATCTCTCTTAACAATCACCTTGTTTGTCTAAGGATCAAATAGATGATAGGCTTTTGCTTCGAAGGAATATTCTATAAAAATTAGGAGATAAGCTCGGAGAGTGAGCTTGCCTATCTTTTCACTAGGGGTGTGCATGTAGGCACGATTCTTAAAATCTCTGAAGTGGAAAACGGCAACCCAAAAGCCAAAGAATGCCTCATATGGAGTTCTTTGAGGGACAATTGTAGTCGGCATCAGTTAACTATATACTTTGAAGTGTTAACAGCCATGACCCAAAGGTGCTCAAGGAGCTCCATTGCTGCAAATAACATAAAGCGTGCCATATTCATGATGGTCCGGTCACTACACTCTACGAAGTGGTTAGAGGTGAGCTAGCGTGAAATACCATGCTCATGTAGAAACTCGAAAAACTCGTGGGAGGTAAACTCGTCTCCACTATTACTCCTCATGCATCCTACACAATGACCAATCTAGTTATGCATCAGCAACATCCAAGCAGAAAAATATGTGAGGGCATCAGACTTATGCTTGAGAAAGTATATCCACATATATTGAGAATGACCATCCACAATAAAAAAGAAGTATATTACATCGTTCAAGGCGGCAGTGGATATTGGTCCACAAAGATCAACATGAATCAATCTAAGAGGCACCTTAGTTCTATGTGTAGACTGTTGAGGGAAATGGGATATGGTGCTACTTTGCGAGTTGATGAGCTTTTTATAGATATCCCACGATCACTTTAGGCATGAAAGGCCATCAACCATTTGTTGACACAAATAACTCATAAAGAGAGTCACGTTCGAGATGTTCTAAGCGAAAATTGCAAAGTCACTCAATGCTCATAGACTCCCATGTAGTGGCTAAAACCTAGAAGCAGTGGAACTCAGAGCCCTTGAGAAGCCTTTTATGGTGTTGCTTTGTGAGTTGACAAGCTTTGCAAGTTGACAAGCTTTTTATAGATATCCCACGATTGCTTTAGGCGTGAAAGGCCATCAACCATCTATTGATGCAACAACTCATAAAGAGAGTCATGTTCGAGATGTCCTAAGTGAAAATTGCAAAGTCACTCAATGATCGTAAACTCCCGTGTAGTGGATAAAACTTGGAAGCAGTGGAACTCAGAGCCCTCGACTATCGGCTCGAAAAGAAACTATCATGTGGTACATGCTACTATGTTGTGCCTCACTGCGAGCAATCACTAAATTGGTTTGAGAGTCAAGGACCTTGATTGTGGTCGTCATGAAGAAAACTACTTGATGGACATAGTATAAATCACCTAGTGTAGCGCGATCTAGGCCCTGATTAGCGGCAAAACTGACGTGACCGCGATCCTGAATCTCAATCGAGGAGTTGTTTCCAACTCAGACTCGCTTGGTTGTAGGGGCTTCAAAAATGAAAATGTCCTTGATGGGGATAGGATGATGGGTATCTCCACTATTCACAATCCAAGGAGTAGTTGAAGTGCTTAGCCGTGATGAGTGGGCCTTTGGAGTCACCTCGTTAGGAGGTAACTAGCAAATATGAACGAGACTTGTAGCATCGAATGTCTCTATAGAGACGATGTAGGTCTCTACAGACCACTTAGACAAGCCCTTTGGCATTGAGAATGTTGTTGACTGTGATGGTTAATCGGTGGCAGTGTGGGTTTTGCCTCGTGAGTCGCCACTGCCCCTCTTAAGGGTTACTACCACCTTGTCTCCCTTGCTGTGGATTGCCCTATTGAGGGATGGGGGTTTGATTCTTAGCTTTAAGTGTTGTGCCTCTTGCCTTTGAGTAACACTCGTCGTCAAAGTGGCCAGCCTTCTAATGTTGACAATACCGATTTTTCTTCGGTATATTTTGCCACTCTGGTTTTAGAGATGATTGGGAGTTTCCTTGGGTCTTACTAGATTGATTTTTATTTTGATTATGAGTTTGTTTCTAATTTTGATTGAAAATTTGATTTTGTTTACTCTTCCCTTGTTACCTCTTTTGAGAAGAATCAATGAGAGCTCTCTCTACAGAGGTCAAACTATGGAATTGATTGGACAATTGAGCATAATGTAGTAGGTAACACTCAAATTCATAGATTGTAGGCATATAGTGTTGAGATATCGAGCTCCACTCGTGATACGCCAGGGTGACCGTTGTGTATTTATATCACTGACTTGTCAGTTGCAGACGCGGTTGGTACACCGCCTATGAATAATAGCTACATGATAGCTATCCTTATCTACTCTAGTTCGTGGCTCAGTTAGTATGTCACCTTAGTTAGTTGAGTTTGGTTTGAGACCCATATATAGGGTTCTTCTATTTCTTTGTACTTGACTTCTTTTGGCTTCCACAACTAAGAAGAGGAAAACTATTTTCAGCCTCCACCCTTGTGTGTATTCCCCCATTGTGCAAGTAAGAAAGCTACAAGTGAGACTCCTTCCTTCTCTCCCACAATCTTGACATGGTATCAGAGCCTTGTTCGTGGTAAGGAGCTTAAGAAAGCAAGCCAAGCTCGCGGTGTTCTAGTAAGAGAAGCAGTGTTGCTTTCATTTTCTGTTTTGGGAGCAGATCTCTGCAGGTAGCATAGTCGGAAAATGCAGGAGTGCATTGTCTCAGGTTGAGACGCCCTTCGCGGTGAAGCAAGAGGGCAGTATATGCTGCAGGCAAGGGCTTTAGCCCTTGGCGACCTTGTTTTTTTGATTTGAGGTCATTTCAGGGTCTGTTTTGGAGGCGGAAGTTTTCTGCACGCACTCAGAAAAGGCCCAGTTTTATGCTGTGCAGCCACTGTTCTACAGGTCAGTGAAAAGTTACTGTAGAAATTGTATCGTATGCTTGTGCGCAGAGACATTGGGAGTTACAGAATCATCCCTGTTGCTTGATACAAAATCGTCACTAGGAAGTGACTGTGTGGTTAAATACCACTTTTGTCAGTTTTGCAGATTTGCCTTTGTGAGGCTGAAGCTGTGTTCTTTGCAGTGACAGAATTTTTTGCAGTGTTCTGTAATGGCGTCTGATTCTCTCTCACAGATTGTCACTGAAAAGCTTGACAAGAACGACTTTCAAGCATGGAAGTTTAAAATGACGAATTTCCTTATGGGAAAAGGATATTGGGAATTTGTTGCAGGAAATGAAGAAGAACCAGTTTTTCCTGATGTTCCCAATCAATAGCAAATGCAGGCATTTAAAACATGGCATGAGAGAGTCAGGAAAGTTATATACTGGCTGTCTATCAGCATTTCAGACTCTATGATTGCGCATATTCAAGATGCAAGTACGCCAAAGGAGGCATGGGATACTTTGTCAAAAATGTATAGCATAAATACGCAAGCCAGGAAAATGCAGCTCAAGCAAGAGTTGCATAATGTGCAAAGAGAAAATATGAGCATCAATGACTACCACATGAAGGTGAAGAAGATTGCAGATGCACTTGCTTCCATTGGGTCGCCAGTGGAAGATGATGATTTAGTTTCTGTGACCTTGAATGGTCTAGGAAAGGATTATGCACAGTTCCGAACATCCATTTTCATCCGTGAAAGATTTCTTGATTTTGAGGAGTTGATTGCTCTTCTAATTTCTGAGGAGCAGAGAAATGGTGGTGCATCTTCTTCAGGAGGAACTTCAAAAGAAACTGTCTTCTACTCAAATGCTGGAAGAGGTAGAGGCAGAGGTAGAGGAGGCCGATATGGAGGCCGTGGTAGAAATCAGAATATGCAGCAAACTCAAGAAAACCAGTCCTATGGAAGAGGACGTGGTAACTCTAGAGGCAGGGGGAGCCAAAGAGGTCGTGGTGGATGGCAAAGAGACCAAAATGCAAACAGTAATGTTGAATGCTACTACTGTGGTAAAATTTGTCATATGGCTAAAGACTGCTATAAAAAGCAGAATGATATCATGAATGGAAAACTGCAAGGGAATTATGCATTTTCTAGGAGACAGGGTGATGACAGAAATGAGCATTTGTTTATGGTGCAGGACATGAACAATTCTGTGACAAGTGCAGAAGAAAGCAATGATGTATGGTATGTTGACTCAGGTGCATCAAACCACATGACATGTCATGCAGAATGGATGGAGGATGCAAGGAAAATGGAAAAACCAGGATTTGTGGAGACTGATGATGATACTGCACATCCTATTGTGCAGATTGGAAAAATTCCTTTGTCTATGCAGGATGGGAAAAAGAAATACCTGTCCGATGTATTTAATGTTCGGAATATCACCAAGAATTTGGTTTCTGTTGGTCAAATGGTTGAGCAGGGCTTGCAGGTCAGATTTAATCCTCATGGATGCTTTGTTGAGGATATGAAAAATAAAGGTCGCTTGATAGTAAAAGGAAAGAAGAAGGGTAGAATGTTTACATTGGATGCAAACATGTTTGAATTGAGTGTAGCAATGTTTGCACATGGGACCGGTGTAGTTGCAGATATTGATATCTGGCATAAACGCATTGGTCATGTTAATGTACAGCGACTTAAATCAATGCAGGCCCAAAATATTGTTGCAGGATTGCCCAAATTCAAGGTTGTAGAAATGCATAAGGTATGTGAAGCCTGTCAGCTTGGAAAACAGGCAAGGAAACCATTTCCTAGACATGTTCAAGAGAGTGAGAAGCCATTGGAATTAATCCACTCTGATGTGTGGACTACTAAAGCTGCATCTCTTGGAGGCTGTCATTATTTTGTCACTTTTATTGATGACTATAGCAGAAAAGTTTGGGTGTATTTTATGAAAAAGAAAAGTGAAGTTTTTGGGCATTTCAAAACTCTTAAAGCTATGGTTGAAAAAGAAACAGGCCTGCAAATAAAATGCCTAAGGTCAGATGGAGGGGGAGAGTACCTCTCAAATGAGTTTGCAAGGTTCCTGCAGGAGCATGGCATAAAGCAGCAATATTCATGCAGTCATACCCCACAACAAAATGGAATTGCAGAAAGGAAAAACAGGCATATTGGAGAGGTATCTCGTGCCATGCTCAATGAAAAAGACTTGCCAGATTTTTATTGGGCTGAAGCAATTGCTACAGCAGTCTACATAATGAACAGGACTCCTACTGCAGCAATATATGGAATGACTCCAGAGGAGAGGTATACTGGTAGGAAACCAGATATTTCTTATTTGAAAATTTTTTGTTGCATTGCTTATGTACATGTGCCAGATGAGTTGAGATCCAAGTTGGATCCAAAAGCTGAGAAGTGCATCTTTATTGGTTACTCTCTGCAGCAAAAAGGGTATAGATGCTATAACCCTTCTACTCGTAAGTTTACAGTGAGCGGAGATGTTGTTTTTGATGAGATGAGTAGCTGGTATAAACCAGTAAATGTGATTGATGATGTAGATGCACAAAATGGTAATGTTGCACAGAATTCACAGCAGCAGTCACAAAATATTAGTGGACCTGGAGCGTCCTCTAGCAGTGGTTCCCATTCTTCGCCATGGACAGGCAGATTGAGATTAGGAGAATCTTCTCAAAGTAATGCAGATAGTGGTATGTAGGTATCACGAAAAGGAAAAGAGAAGGTTGATCAGCCCATGTTTGATGTGAATGCAGGTCACTCTTATGTGGATGGTGAATCCAGTGGCTCAGATTAGAGCATTGATGATGAGTTGGGTATTCCTTTTATTGTTACACTTGCAGTAAGGAAGACCAGGGATGTTTTGAGAGCACCTGGGAGTGAACCTACTTTGTGCAGGTCTACGAGAGCTAGGTATCCTGTGGATAGGCTGAAATATGATGGATTTACAGCCATTCACTATGCATATATGGTCAAAGTGATACAAGAACCAGAACCCACTTCTTTTGAGTAAGCCATGGAAAAAGAAAAATGGGAGAAAGCCATGGATGAAGAAATGGATGCCTTGGAAGCAAATGCTACATGGGAGTTGGTATCTTTGCCTAAAGGTAAAAATGCAATTGGCTGTAAGTGGGTTTATAAGGTGAAGCACAATACAGATGGTTCTGTAAACAGATACAAGGCAAGATTAGTAGTCAAGGGGTATGCATAAACATATGGCATTGACTATGAAGAAACATTCAGTCCGGTTGCAAGGATGGCAACCGTAAGAGCAGTCATTGCTATGGCTGCATCAAAGGGATGGTCTTTACATCAGATAGATGTAAAGAATGCCTTCTTGCATAGTGATTTGCAAGAAGAGATCTATATGGAGCAGCCATCAGGTTATGTGCATGATGTTCATCTTGAGTTTGTTTGCAGGTTGAAGAAAGCCTTGTATGGCTTGAAGCAAGCACCTAGAGCATGGTCTGATAAGATAGGACAGTATCTTGTCACTATTGGCTTTCAGATTTCCAAGACAGATTTCTCACTTTATGTGAGAAAAACAGAGAAATGTATTATGCTACTTGTCATTTATGTTGATGATTTGATTATGACAGGTGACAGTGATGAAGATATCCTTCATGTGAAAATGCTATTGAAGCAGAAGTTTGAGATGAAGGATTTGGGAGAGCTGCGATATTTCTTGGGCATTGAGGTGATTAGATCACCAAGTGGGATACAGCTCTTGCAGAGGCAGTATGGATTGGACATGCTGTCCAAATATGGGATGACAGGCTGTAAGCCTATTTCAGTTCCTTTGGAGCAAAATGTGAAGCTGAGCACAGATGCAGGTGGGCTTCTAGAAGACCCTACTATGTACAGACGCATAGTAGGAAGTTTGATTTATATGACTATTACCAGGCCAGATTTGAGCTATGCTGTTGGATTGGTAAGTCAGTTTTGTTAGCAGAGTATTTGTCAGCTCATGTGTGAGTCTGAGCTTGATCTGGGCTGGGCATTTTTATTAGGTATTTTAGGTATTTTTCTGGTATGGCATTTTATGTCATTGGGGCATTTTATGCACTAGTCGGCCAGCATTAAATGCTGTCCGACCAGCATTATTGCTCCCCACTTTTTCAGCCTATTTATACTTAGTGGCTCCTCCTCAGTCAGTCACTTCATCTTCACCATCTGCAGACTCTGTGGAGAGAGGAGCCAGTGCCAGTGCCCACGCAGCCAGTGACTTACTGTTGTATGCGACTGTCTCGTGTTCAGATATATGGATTCCATTTCCCGTGCATACATCTGAGTTCTCATCTGTATCGTGTTCTTTTCTTTTCTCTTTTTGTCTTGTGTTTCAGCAGTTTATTTCAGCACATGTTTATGCTTCCACCGCTGCTCCACTTTTGACATGGTATCAGTTTTCAGGATTTGTGTTTCTGTTGTGTTTTCTTGTTGATTTCAGGACTGTTTTGTACCCTTGCTGATCAGACGACTGCTGTCGTAGCCAGGCGACCTGTTTTGGGGCTGTTTTCAGCCTGCGTTTTTTGCAGTTTTGCCATCGCCTGCTGCCTCCGCACCCTCTACTGCCTACACACCCTCTGCTGCCTGCGTTTTTCATCTGCAGCTGCTGGCGACAGTTTTCTACCTGTTTTTCTCCAGTTTACAGCCTGCATTTTGCTGCTTCAGCATCTCTCGTGGCTGGGTGACTGTTACTTCAGGCCGTTTTTACTGTTTTTGGCAGTTTCTGACTGATTTTTTGACTTTCTGCAGCAGATTTTGTCTTCTATTGATCAGATTTTGGGTTATATTGCATGTGAACTCTCATTTTTTGTAGTCTGTGCTTGTGTTTTGGCTGTGTTTCCTCTCTAAATTCCATCTCTTCTCTACTTCTCTTCTTCTCCTCTCCATATGGCTCCTCCGTGCACTTCCTCTGATGATAAGTTGCATGAGACATCCTTGAGATTACAGGGGCGGCTTCCGGCACATTATGGAGGCAAGGCTTATATAGCTTCAGAGAGGGGTGACGGGAAGAAGAAGTCGAAGGCCCAGTGTTACCACTGTGGCAAGAAGGGACATTTGCGGAAGGACTGCAAGAAGTTAGCGGCTTCCAGGAAGGAGGAGCAGAAGACGAAGCTGAATGCTGACTCTACCGATGAGTCCTCTCCTTCATCAGACTCCGACTCCGATCCTCCGGCCAAGGTGAAGTCCAAGGCGCGGAAGGGATCCTCTTCTTCGGATCGCGGGAAGGGCTTGGTGGCCCCTTCCTCGGTTGCTTTCTAGTGGTGATGATGAGGTCATCCCTCACGACTCTCTTGTGCTAGAGGGGTAGTGTGAGCGGGTGTTCAGATGGGGCAGTCGCGCCTCATCTATATTTTTATATAGGTGCACAGGTTCCAGAGAGGGACGTCCCTGACGCATCGACTTCAATCTGGCGGAATCAAATCCTGGAGCTGGGATTGACATCCAGGTTCATGCTGAGCTGGTTATCTGACAGAGAGTGGGAGGCTTTCGTCTGGAGCTCACATGAGGGGACACTTTGGTGGTCTGGCCAAAGGCGGAGAATCCATGGTCACATATGTTCAGAGGCATTTTTGATAGGATGCTCTTGTATGCTACTGCGAGACATTGGTGATAGACACAGAGACATGCTATGATCTTCTCTATTTTCAGGTGTTTGGTACGATCGACATCGACATCAGGTTCTCTCCGAGGCACCTTGGTGGTGGCTTGATCACCCACTGCTTGGGTATCCATGGTTCTACTTGGTGGTTCTATGTTGTATAGTTTCCGATCCCTTTTCATTGTACTATTATATTGTATCAGATTACCCATGATCTGAGAGAGAGTGTTAGCAGAGTATTTGTCAGCTCATGTGTGAGTCTGAGCTTGATCTGGGCTGGGCATTTTTATTAGGTATTTTAGGTATTTTTCTGGTATGGCATTTTATGTCATTGGGGCATTTTATGCACCAATCGGCCAGCATTAAATGCTGTCCGACCAGCATTATTGCTCCCCACTTTTTCAGCCTATTTAAACTTAGTGGCTCCTCCTCAGTCAGTCACTTCATCTTCACCATCTGCAGACTCTGTGGAGAGAGGAGCCAGTGCCAGTGCCCACGCAGCCAGTGACTTACTGTTGTATGCAACTGTCTCGTGTTCAGATATATGGATTCCATTTCCCGTGCATACATCTGAGTTCTCATCTGTATCGTGTTCTTTTCTTTTCTCTTTTTGTCTTGTGTTTCAGCAGTTTATTTCAGCACATGTTTATGCTTCCACCGCTGCTCCACTTCTGACAAGTTTATGTAGGCTCCAAGGAAACCACATTTGGATGCGGCTAGACGCATACTTAGGTATGTGAAGTCCACATTGCAGTATGGACTATTTTATGAGACTGGGGTTCGGATACACTTGCATGGATACACTGATGCTGATTGGGCTGATAGTATTTCTGATAGACGATCTACCAGTGGATATGTGTTCTCTTTTGGGAGTGTTGCAGTCACTTGGAGTACCAAGAAACAGCCTACAGTTGCCTTGTCGAGCACAGAGGCTGAGTACAAGGGTGTAGCAATGGCTGCATGTGAGGTAGCTTGGTTGCATAAGCTACTTTATGATATGCTTCAGTCTACAGATGGGCCAGTTGTCATTTATTATGACAACATGAGTAGTATACACTTGGCAAATAACCCAGTCTATCATGCTAGAACAAAGCACATTGAGGTGCATTATCACTATGTGCGAGAGAGGGTTTTACTAGGTCTTATTAATCTAGTTTATGTCAGCACAGAGGATCAGGTAGCTGACATATTCACGAAGGCATTGGGCGCAGAGAAGCTGCGCAAGTTCAGAGACCTGCTTGGTGTGCAAGAATTGGGATTGAGCTCGAGGGGGAGTGTTGAGATATCGAGCTCCACTCGTGATACGCCAGGGTGACCGTTGTGTATTTATGTCACCGACTTGTCAGTTGCAGACGCGGTTGGTACACCGCCCATGAATAATAGCTAGATGATAGCTATCCTTATCTACTCTAGTTCGTGGCTCAGTTAGTATGCCACCTTAGTTAGTTGAGTTTGGTTTGAGACCCATATATAGGGTTCTTCTATTTCTTTGTACTTGACTTCTTTTGGCTTCCACAACTAAGAAGAGGAAAGCTGTTTTCAGCCTCCACCCTTGTGTGTATTTTCCCATTGTGCAAGCAAGAAAGCTACAAGTGAGACTCCTTCCTTCTCTCCCACAATCTTGACACTATAGTGGACTGTGAGATCGCCTATTGTACAAAATGGAAGTATTTTCTCGGCAGCTTGTTTGAGAACAATGTCATGTGATCATCGGAGGACTTAAGAGCCCTTGTGATAGAAAACTCGGCAAGAAGGCATAGTTAATCAGCCAACTTAACTTTCAAGTCATCCCGGTTAGTGAATTTAAAGTTTTGGAGCTCACGATCCAAATTGATCAATGATGTGATAGGTCCTATTTTGAGCCACATAGTGGTCAAGTGAAGTGTGCCCAACACTCGGATGCTAGCTCAAAATGCTGAAGCTGTGAATGAAATTTGGATAATAGACCTTGCATTAGCTTAGCTCAACAATAGTGGATGCATTCTTAGCCTTCCATGAGCGGAAAACCTCATATGGAACAAGTGTGGGATCAGGTTGGGTTTCCAAATCTTGCATAAGATCCCATAGGTTTTATTAGTCAAGGACATGTCTCATCAAGTTTGAACAAGTAGTGAAGTTTGACCCATTAAAACGAGTCTTGTCATTAAAGGCATGTTTGACTGATGAAGAGGAAGAACCACGAGGTTTCGGATAAGGGGAATAGGATGGATAAAAAGTAGGTGGAGAGGAATAACTAGGAAGGGGAGGTGTGTAGGTAGAAATAGGCTGAAAATATTCAATGGGTGTTGATTGATACGGAGGCATTAGAACATGGATGTTTCCATAAAGTGCCGGTGGAGGCGAAGGCACTGGGATATGTAAGCCTTGTTCAATGGTCAGCTGGGGCACAACAAAATGACTAGAAGGCCCACTAGATAATGCCATGGAGACAAACTATGGTACCAATTGATCCATTCTCAGTGATGGCTAGGTGGCATTCCTAGGCCGTGAAAAGCTTGAAAGTGTGTGGATAGGAGGATGAACCTCCATCATGGAGGTACCATGTGGTTGAGGAAAAGAGGAGGTCCTAGTGTGATTTGTGAAGACATGAAAGGTACACTTAATGGAGATTGAAAGAAGGTGCAACGGAACTAGTGGGTGGGATGGATGGGAGATAAATAAATGTCATCTAGGTAGTTGTGAAAAATGTGCTAGGTTATTTTGTGCATTAAATGCAAATGATGAAAAAGATGGATCAACAAAATCAAATTGACCATGAGATGTAAAAGCTGAAGGAAAAGATGAAGAAGGAGCACTCACTATAGATCCTTGCAACTTTTGCTTACCTTTTCTCGAGTGCAACTAGAAAAATCTACCCTCTTCGAGGCTAATGAATCAATACTTAGTTCAAAGAGTCCCTTCATCATGAGCATTGCCAATACCTTGCGGAAAAGAGGAAGTAAACTAAAAAGATTGAGAAGTAGGAACATGCGTACCTGACATAGGAGTGAATGAGGGTGGAGGAGTGTGTGGAAAAGATGAAAGAGGTAAGGATGGAGATGATGGTGGTAGAGAGGAAAATGGTTTGTACTACATGTCAATTTCCACGTCAGGATGGCGAGTCCCTTGTCTGTTGTGGAGCTTCTGTCCTTCCTACAAAATCATTAGACCAATGCATCGAATCTAAAGGGGAAAACTCAAATTTACCTTCAATCTATTGTTGAGCTTGATGCATGAGGATGAGATCGTATTTGGCTTGTGAGATCTTGTATGATCTGTGGACGAGAGCATCATGATGATGTCGTGGAGTTGTGGTCGAAGCCATCTTGCCCTCTTGTTATTCTTCCTTCTTGTGAAGGGCTTTCAAATAAAAGGCCAAGGTTTCATGGAAGAGAACCTTGCTTTGATACCATGTGAAGAAATATCCTAACGGAGAAACATAAATGAAAGTATATGACAAAGCATAAGCTCAACACAACATAGCTAGGGTTAGGGTAACTTAGAGATGATGAACACAGTGAAAATTTGAATGAATGACAGAATATTGAATATACAATGCTCATGCAACAAATAAACTGTTCAAGGAATGAAAATTGTAACTTGAACTCTTGTATCTCAAGGATCAAGGTAGAGATGATAAGTGAGAGAGCGTGTTGTACTCCTGATGGACCCTAAAACGCAACAAGGCAGCCTTCAAGTGTCAGAGACTAATAAACGCGATAGAGAATGTTGGATCTGGTGGTGGACAAGCAGTGAGGAGAGAGAAAAATTGCAAACATAGCCTCTAGAAGTGGGTGATAGGGAGGAGAGAAAAACTGCAAACACAGCCTCTAGAAGTAGGGTGATAGGGAGGAGAGCACCAGGGAGTGACAAATGCAAGGAACAGTGTCAAACATAGCGTGTTGGCACAAAAGCCTTTTGGTGAGGTCACATGCAACTAGTGATAACACTGGAGCAGCAAACACAAAGTATGATGTCATTGGGCTGAAATGCAAGGTGTTGGAAGGTGGGTGACAGCTCCTAGGGGTGAACATAGCAAAGACGAAGTTGGAAATAGATGCGTGATGGATGTAGACAATAGTGGACAGTTTCGACGAAGATATCCTCTACGAATGGGGTGTGGGCAATGAAGCTAGAGGGCCTAAAACTTGCAAAAACAAGATTGTGTTGAATGGAGGGCAGCCTACCTATTTATAAAAAGTTGGAGACCTTGTACTATGCACCGTTTTAAAACTCTCTCGAACCGCACACCATTTTAGGGTTTTCATTAATTAAGCATTTTGGGATTGTTTAAGAGGATAATTCAGCGTGTAATGCTTATTTTAGCTCAACAAGGGATATTGCATTCTTCATTTAGGAGTGAAGAAGTGGCGATGTAACAACAGAGAGGGACAATAAGTGTTAGGTTAGGATACTCATAATGAATAAGTGAGTAACAAGAGAGGAGAGTGATGGAAGATCACATTCACTATGTGAGAATGATAATGAAAGCGCAATCCCTAAGGTATTGAGTGTCACATCTATCAATGGTTGTTCACATAGGGAAATACAATGATATAATAATAAAGGCTAATCATAGTCCATACAACAAAGAACCACTAGAGTAGAACTATGGATACCCAAGTAGTGGGTGATCAAGCCACCACTAAGATGCCTTAGAGAGAACTTGATGTCGATGTCAATTGTATTAGCTCTTGAAAATAGAGAAGAGTCATAACAAATCTTTGTGCCTGTCAACAATCTCTTGTAGTAGTATACAAGATCATCCTATCAACAATATCTTTGAGCATACATGACCATGGATTCCTTGCCTTTGGCCACGATTGCCAAAGTGTCCCCTCATGCGAGCTTGGACTAGGAGCCAATCTCGTTCTCTATCGAATAACCAACTCATCATGAACCTAGATGTCAACATCCTACTTTGAAACTTGTGCACTTGCATACTTGTATAGATGAAGCTCAATTGCCCCATGCCACCACCCTCTTACACTTCCTCTTTGGCATTGGAGTCATGAGGGATGACTGTATCACTTGGACTAGAAAGCAACACAGGAAGGGGTAGTCAATGAGCTTTTTGATCAAAGGCCAAGGTTTTTCAGAGAGTATCTGGCTTTGATACCATGTGAAGAAATGCTCTAAACACAAAAAACACTAAACCAATCGTACGACAAAGCACAAATTGATAAAGACAGAACACGGTTAGGGTTAGGGTAACTCAGAGACAGTGAACATAATGAATAATGAAGTGAATGAATAATGAATATACAATGCTCATGCAGCAAACACACTAGGATCAAGGTAGAGGTTATGAGCGAGAGAGTGTATTGTACTTTGAATGGATCCTAAATCGTAGCAAGGCAGCCTTTAAGTGTGAAACACCAAAAAATGTAGCCAACGAAGGCTGGATTTGATGTAGATGGCAGTGTGGGAGAAGAAAAAGACTAAAAATGGAGGTATATAAGGAGAGAAAAATTGGGCAATAGCTGCAATTAGCAGGTGACTGTGGAGAAGGTATTGTTAGTGATTGTCATCCCCTGGCGGAGCAGGCAGCCACGTCACCAGTGCCATGTCAGCTGCCACGTGGCAGTCTGGTGCAGGTCGGACAGATCTGTACCAGTCGGCTGCATTTAATGCAGCCGACCTGCCATATTTTTCGCATTTTCCCAGGCTATTTATAGCCGGCAGCCAGCACATTGTTTCCCACTTGTGATTGCAGATTTCAGGCAGGAGATCGTGCAGATTGCAGCGTACTTCGAGGTGAACAGCAGGTTGCATCATCGAGGTGGAGACACGCAGTCACGCGCACTGCGCCCGTGTATATATCTGCATATCTTTGTATACAACACACCTTATACAACAGATCTTCATCTTCCACTGTCTCTTTCTCTCTCTCTCTTTTCTCTGTGTTCACTCTCTCTCAGTCTTGGTCCCACGCTTCTGCATCGCTGCACTTTGACATGGTATCAGAGCAGTGAAGAAGGGCTGATTGAGTGAAGAACTTGCCTGAAGAGGAGATTCCATCGCGACACAAGGCTGCGTTTCCAGTGTTAGAGGGCGAGCGGGAGGGTTGTGCATCGGAACAAGGCTGAAGCGAGCGTGGGCGCGCGGGAAAGGAGTCCAGTTGGTAAATTTGCTTCTGTTTGCTGTTGTTCGAAGAGGAGGAAGGCTGTGTTTTCAGCTTTCAAGTGCAGGTTTTACTTTTTCATCGCCTCCGGCGGTTGAAGAAGGTTCGGGACGCGGAAGAAAGAGCCCTAGCAGGCTGCGTTTTCACAGTCAAGGGGCCTGCTTTTGTGTTTGTGCAAGCAATACAGGTGAAGATGTCTACAGAGATTGACTTGGAGTTCCAGATGATCATGGATCGGAAGGTGCCTGTCTTACCGACTCTTCCTTCAGATCAAAAGCTCGATGGCGACAATTACTGCATCTGGCGTGTGATGATGTTGGCCATCCTTGAGTCTTACGATTTGGCGGAGCTTGTACAGGAGGAGATCGACCGGCCCTCGGTGTGAGATATGAGCCCAAACTCTCTTCCGATGCTCGTGCGGAGTTGACCAAGGCCCAGTCTCATTGGGACAAATTGAATGCCTGGATTCGTTCTTTTCTTTTTCTGTCTTGTACTACAGTCGTGATAGCCCACATCGAGCACTTGACACTGGCTCAGGAGATATGGCTGGAGCTTGACCAGATGTATAATCGGATGACCCTTATGAAAAGGGTTTCTTTGGAGGTGCAGATGCGGACCTTATCCGTGAACAAGTCTTCTTCGTTGCGGGAGCACATCAACAAGCTTAGATAGCTTCAGATGCAGGTTCAGAATGCGGGGAAGCTGATTTCCTCCGAAGACATGGCGATCACACTCTTGTCCTAGTTATCGCCACGATTCAGTGCTTTTTACTCCGCCCTTATTGCTTTGGGACGTGAGTCTACTCTTCGGTGGGAAGAGTTGGTTCCTATGGTCTTGGACCAAGAGGAACAACTGAAGGGACATCATGCTTCCAAATTGGAAGCATTGACATGTCAAGCCTCTCAGAAGAAGGGGAAGGACCAAAAGAAGAAGGAGGAGGACAACAAGCCAAAGAAGGACAAGGAAAAAGACTCCACATGCCATATATGTGGTAAGACCGGCCATTGGAAGAAGGATTGCCCTGACAAAGACAAGAAGGATACCAACAAGGACTCGAAGGATTCTGGAGCGGTGGCTGCACCCTCATCAGCTGTGTTTCTTCATTTAGCAGTCATTGAGGACTCTACACCGAATGCTTCTGATGCTGCGATGATAGCCCCCCAGGCTCCAAAGTGGATCGTAGACAGTGGTGCCTCCTGGCACATGACTCCTTCATCAGTTGGTGTTGCCCAGTTGCGACCTTTGCGTGGGTAGATTCTCATCGGAGATAGCTCTTCGGTGTCTATTGGAGGACGGGGTGAGATGCAGCTTATTCCAGATGGACGTGGTGGTACCCATACCTCAGAGGTGTTGCATGTGCCAGGTTTAGGGTATCATCTACTTTCGGTTCATAAGATTTGTTCACTTGGACTTTTGGTGGAGTTTGACAGTGATTCGGTACGAGTCCTTGATCGTGGATTAAGGAAGGTTCTCTCCTCAGGATATGAGGAGAACGGTATCTACAAATTGACGTCTTCTACCGCTCTCTCTACTTTTCTTCTTACCTCTCAGACACAGTCCGAGCTATGGCATGCTCGGTTTGGTCACCTAAACTATGATTATCTTCGGAGGGTGTCACGTGGACAGCTTGTTCGAGGGTTGCCGGACATAGTGGTGAGCCAACACTTATGTGTCTCCTGCATTCGTGGAAAGCAGCATAGGGATGCGATTCCCCACAAAGCTTCGCGGTGGTCTACTTCCCCGATGGAGCTTGTATCTACGGATCTTTGTGGTCCTATGCGGAACGAGTCCTTGAAAGGAAGCTCGTACTTCATGTTGATCGGAGATGACTACAGCAGGATGACTTGGGCCTACTTCTTGGTGTTGAAGTCAGAGGCTTTCTCCCACTTTAAGGATTGGCTTCTCTTTGAGGAGAACCGATCGGGCTGGCGATTGAAGACCTTGTGCTCTGACAAGGGTGTTGAATTTGTTTCTCATGAGTTTGCTCGTTTTTGTGCAGATAGAGGCATTCACTAGGAGTTTGCTAACACCAACACTCCTCAAGAAAATGGCATTTTTGAACGAAAGAACCAAAGTGTGATTGAGATGGCGTGCACCATGATGGAGCACCGACAGACACCTCAATTTCTGTGGGCCAAGGTTGTGGCTACTGTCGTCCACATCCTCAACCGATCCCCCACTTCGGCCGTTGATGGGATGACACCTTTTGAGGCTTACTTTGGGACTAAGCCTGATGTTTCTTATTTTAGGGTTTTTGGTTGTGATGCCTATGTTCACATTCCCAAGCCTCATCGTGATAAATTTGAAGCGGCTTCCCGAAGACAGGTGTTCGTTGGCTATAGCTCTCAGTCCCAAGGCTATCGCTTGTACGATCCTGTAAAGCGGGATGTGTACACTAGTTGAGATGTGCGGTTCGTGGAGGTTCCGGCCATAGCAGTGGGTGAGGAGTATCCCGTTCTTGGAGATCCAGGGGAGAGTTGGGCTCCCGAGACAATTCCTTTGGAGCTAGTGCCTTTTGATTCCGATTCTGTTTCTGATACAGAGTCTATTGTTCCACCGGTCACCCCCGAGGAGTTACCACCGGTGGATATTCTAGAGTCTTCAGTTGATGGAGAGCGACGAGGAGAGGTCCAACCTCCTCGTCGTTGGGCCCGTGACACACTCCGAGATTCAGGGATTGAGGGGGTCCCTGAGGAGCAGGGACCGCAGGATGGTCCGCGGCGGTCATGGAGGCACTAGGCACATTATACGGAGCTTGTTTGCTCTAACTATTGTTTGATGACCCGTGTTATGCAGGATCGAGAGCCCACCTCCGTGAAGGAGGCTTTACAGTTCGCACCATGGAAGAAAGCTATGGAAGCCGAGTTGGAGGCTATTGAGAGGAATGGCACTTGATACCTCGTGCCTTGCCCCTCTCATAAGAAGGTGATTGGCGTCAAATGGGTCTTCAAGACCAAGTACCTTAGCGATGGTTCTTTGGACAAGCACAAGGCTCGCCTTGTTGCTAAAGGTTTTGCACAGCGCCCCGGGATTGACTGTCATGATACTTTTGCCCCCACTGCTCGTATGGCGACTATCGAGCTGTTCTTGCCTTGGCTGGCCACAGGAGATGGCCTGTCTACCAATTGGATGTGAAGTCGGTCTTCCTCAATGGTGATTTGAAGGAGGAGATCTATGTAGAGCAGCCTCCTGGCTTTGGATCTTCAGATGGGCAAGTCTACAGGTTAAATAAGGCCTTGTATGGCCTCAAGCAGGCTCCTCGTGTATGGAACAAGAAGATTGACTCATTCCTTCAGTTACAGTTGGGATATCGACATTCCAAGGCCGATCCGCAGCTTTATGTACACATTTCCGAGGTTGGTTGTGTGCTTTTTGTGTTGTATGTTGATGATTTGATTGTCACAAGTGATCATGCACTGAAGGTCAATGAGACGAAGGCAGCTTTACATCAGACGTTCGAGATGACGGACTTGGGTCTACTCCACTTCTTCTTGGGCCATGAGATTTATCAGTCTCAGAGGGGGATTTTCATCTCTTAGCAGAGATATGTACAGGAGCTCTTGGTTTCTTTTGCGATGGAGGATTGTCGGACCATTTCTACTCCTATGGATCTGAACTAGAAGGCCACTTCACATTCCGATTCTCCCTTGGCGGATGCTTCCCGCTATCGTCAGTTGATTGGATCCTCGATTTGGCTCCTCAACACTCGTGTTGATCTTTGTTTTGCTGTAGGTCTCTTGGCGGGGTTCATGAGTGAACCTCAGACGGTGCATTGGCAGGCTGCCCAGAGGATACTTCGGTATTTGAGGGGGTCCTCTGACTTAGGGATTCATTATCCAGCAGACACAGGTGGTTCAAATCTTGTATTTGCAGGTTGGAGCGACTCGGATTGGGCTGGCGATGTGGACCACAGGCGGTCTACTTACAGGCTACTGTTTTACCTTGGGTGTAGGTGTTATCTCATGGAGTAGCAAGAAGCAGCCCACGGTAGCCCTTTCTTCTACTAAGGCGGAGTATCGGGCCGTGTCTTCTACCACATGTGAGGTTGTGTGGCTTCGGCGATTGTTGGAGGAGCTTGGATGCCCCCAGACTCGTCCTACTTTTCTACGCTGCAACAATGAGAGTTGCATTGCCTTGGCTTGGAATCTTGTTTTCTATGCCCGGATGAAGCACATAGAGATCCAGTACCACTTCATCAGGGAGAAGCTTCTGGGTGAGACCATAGCTATGGAGTACTACAAGACGGAGGACAATCTTGCAGATTTGTTTACGAAGGCGCTTCCCAGGCTCTACTTTGGAGACATGCCAGATCCCTCAGCCTTATGCCCTGTCCAGGCTCTGAGAGGGGGTGTTAGCGATTGTCATCCCTTGGCGGAGCAGGCAGCCACGTCACCACGACCTGCCATATTTTTCACATTTTCCCAGGCTATTTATAGCCGGCAGCCAGCACATTGTTTCCCACTTGTGATTGCAGATTTCAGGCAGGAGATCGTGCAAATTGCAGCGTACTTCGAGGTGAACAGCAGGTTGCATCATCGAGGTGGAGACATGCAGCCACGCGCACTACGCCCGTGTATATATCTGCATATCTTTGTATACAGCACACCTTATACAGCAGATCTTCATCTTCCACTGTCTCTCTCTCTCTCTCTCTCTCTCTCTCTCTCTTCTCTTTGTGTTCACTCTCTCTGTCTTGGTCCCACGCTTCCGCATCGCTGCACTCTGATAGGTACAAGCGATAACTAGAGGGGAGAGAAACTCAGCAAACATAGATTTTGGAGATGGTGACAGTGTTTGACTGATCGTGACAACACTAGATGATGATATCAGCAGCGAATTCAACAATCTGACAGTAGGCCATAGTTGCAGGGTGAAGGCGAAGGTTGGAATCAGGTGGTGCTAGATGGTAGGAAATGGCTAGGGAAACCTCTGACCGGATGTCCTTTGTGAATGGGGTATGGGCAGCTGAGATATGGTTCTTGAAACTTGCGAAACCGAGATTAAGGGAGAGTGGTGGGTTGGATGCCTATTTATTGAAAGTTTCGGGCACTCAAATTAGGGTTTTGCATGTGGAACACTAACTCCCTAGGATTGTGTTTCTTTTTAAACTAAGATGGCTTCTTCATTAATTAACTGTGTTTTGGGGTTGTTTAAGTTAGGCTAATGCATTTTTAGCTCAACACCTATGTCATTGATCTCGGAGTACTAAATCTCTCCCTTTTGGCCCCACTACGAAGAAGCTAGCTATGGGCTGGAGAATTAGAGGGCTGCAACATCTTTGACCCACTGCTCTTGAAATCCCATCGTGTGCGTGGTGCCTTCCAAGAAATCCCAATATAGATAGTCAAAAGGATGATGGCCTTCTATGGTTCTCCCTTGAGCAGAGATGTCTTTTCTTTTGGGGCGTGACACTCACTTGTGTATGTGGGTGATACCACAGTGGATGATTGATTATATACATCAGCTAGTACTAGAGTTTCTGTTTTCTTCTCTTAGACTATGGTGGTTGACTGTGTTTTGCTCCCAACTTATGTGTTGATGATCTTTATCAACAAAACCCTTGCCACAGAATTGTTCTTAATGGGGAATCCTACTATGTACTTATTACCTTTAGTTGTTGTCATTAATCAATGATCTTCGTCAATAAAATCCGTGCCACAGAATTGTTCTTAATGGGGGATCCCACTATGTACATATTATGTTGGATTGGCTTTTGGCATATCTAGAGGACATCCTTTTATCGTTCAGCCTCTGACATTTGTGGTCATGTGGGTCATGTTTGAGGACTATTATTGTGGCAAGTTAGTTCCGTGGTTTCTGCTGGTGTGATCCTTAGAGAGGTTGCTGCTCCATGGATGGATACGATCTACTTCACCCCGGTTGTACCTGTCATGTGATTCCCTTCTCTTGTCAGTGTAGCCTTGTGGCTTCCCATGTTGGATGTAGCCTTGTGGCTTGTTCTGTTTTTTTTTATTATACTTGTCTTTGAGTCCATTTGGTTTGCCAGAAGGCCCTTTCTATGTATCTCTATGCATGTGCGCACGCGCGTGCACACGAGAGAGAGAGAGAGAGAGAGAGAGAGAGAGAGAGAGAGAGAGAGAGAGAGAGAGAGAGAGAGAGAACATTCTTACTGATATTCAAAGCGGATGTCAATTCTAATGATGATTATGCTAAGTAATGCAGAATTCTCGAGTATGGTGTTTAAATTCAGAAAACAAGTGGACTTTAGGGGTTGTGCAGTCCACAAGTAAAAATGAATCAGTTGTCAGCACTACAGATTTTGAGGTATAGTACTATCTTTCGCGGTGCATATTTTTTGCTATCTTCATTACTTGAGACCAATGACATCGTTGGAGTTTTGTTTCACAGTCTCAAGTCAAAGCCCACCAATCACAGTTATTGAAACTGCCATCTTCAAAGCTGTTACCAGCCAATCCTGATATTCTTGAGGGAGTGGTTGATCTGATACAGCTAAGCTATCTAAATGAGCCTGCAGTTCTGCACAACCTGCGCTACAGATATGCACAAGGAAAAATATACGTGAGTAGATAATCAGTTGAAATAAGAATATCCTTGTGCAACCTTTGAAACAATCCTTCATGTGAATGTGTTGTTTTGCAGACTAGGGCTGGTCCTGTGTTGATTGCAATCAATCCATTCAAGAAAGTTCAATTGTATACAAGTGACTTACTTCAACTATATAGAAAGAAGGTTAAAGATGGCCTTGGTCCACATGTGTACATGACAGCAGAAAGTGCTTTTGGTGCAATGATGAGAGGTTTGCATATTAACTAAATGTGGTCATCATGAGAGTTCCTTATTCTCGGACATTAAGTTTTTTCTATCAAACATGCCACTTCCCAACTATGACTCAGTTTTGTTTTTATGAGCAGATGGAGTGAATCAGTCCATAATTATCAGGTTTCTTTCTTGGTTTCTCATACCTGATTTATGTGTTGTAATGTCAGCAGGCATATATCATGATTGTATTTTCCTCAAGCATGCCATGCCAATTTATATACTATGTACAAAATGTCTTTTCCTCATTTCTTACGTTAGTTTATCCTTTTTATGACTACACTACTGCTTTGTCGAAATACAGAATGTTGCTTTAGTATTTTATTAACCCTTATTTTGTTGTTATTTTTGAGCAGTTTTTTTTTTGGGGTGGGGGTGGGGGGGGGGGGGGGAATTGGGTGCGGAACTTCTTCATTTCAAGTATATTTTTACTTTTGCACTCTAGTGAGATTTATGTTTTATTTTAGATATTCAAAATGCTTTTTTAATGTTGAAGTGGGGGAAAGGGGGGGTGGTGGACACTTCTTTGATTTGAGCATTGTTTTGTGGTTCCACTCTTTCAGTAGTAGTCATTAAAATAAACAGGGAAATGTCTTTTGCCTCTTTAGGCTTGCAGATTTTCTGATGTTTTCTGCTTCAGTGGTGAGAGTGGTGCAGGAAAGACAGAAACAGCAAAAATTGCTATGCAATACTTGGCTGCTGTTGGCGGAGGTGGAGTAGAGAATGAGATACTTCAAACAAATCCTATCTTGGAGGCTTTTGGGAATGCAAAGACATTGAGAAATGATAATTCTAGCCGATTTGTAAGTAAATTATGAAGGACTCTGATTTGACCTGACTTCAATGGTATGGTCCAGTCTACAGTATATATGTTTGTGTGTATGCTTTATTTCTGATTTTCTGAATTGGAAGAGACTGCTATCATAAAAGAAGAAGAAATCACGGGCGGCATTAAAGCTAGGTAGCTACTAGGATTCACCATATATTGTCAAATTAAAATCTAAAATTTTTGTTACATTCTGAAATTAGATTCACTGATTTATATGTCATGGCATAAGCAGATCAACAGCTTCAATTATCCAGGTTTTGGTTATTTAGCATAGAGGCTAAGTTCCCTGTTGGCATAGACTTGGAGCTAGGTCCTTTATCTTTCTAGGTCTGTCAAAACCATATCTAAAGGTCTCCCTCTAAAATTGGAAGGATGCCATAGGATTAATTCCCATGGGTTACTGAGCTTGTCCAGCCACCAATTGTTAACCCTTAGATGTTATCCACTAGCATTAAAGAGCCCCTGACCTGTCTTCAAAGCAACACAATGTTGGAAAAGAAAGCTTGACCAATTAGCAAGCTTATCCCCCAGTCACGACTCACAAGTGGTCATACTAAAGTCATGAACTATGTAGGTCTTAGGCATTCTCCTCTTGTTTTTCAATTTGTTGAAATGCAAGTATAAATCATGATTATACAATTTGGTCTATTCTAGGACTAGAACAAGAATTGAAATAGGAACATGAATAAGCAGTTCAACAATTTGAGAAGTCTTCAACGTGCAAAGAGGATGGAAGTTCTTGAAAGTTCTAATTATTTTTACTAATAGAGATGCACTTTCAGAACTTGGTGTCTGCATGGAGTGAAGAGCATTAGATAACTTTGAGTCCTGAGAGTTCTTTTATTTTGAGTCAATAAAAAGAGACATTAATCGTATCAGCTTACCTTTTTGGTAAGGTCTAGCTGTTTATTGTTTGTTGACCAACTTCATTGGTACCCAAAGAAAACTATATGGTGGATTAAAATGCTGTAAATAAGATCCATTCTTCAGGACCAATGCTCGTAGTTATTCATCATTTAAGATCTACATTGTGATGCATCAAGGAATTGCCAAAGGGAATGCTGAAATAGGAAGGCTAAGCAGGAAACTTCAGCTAGCTGAGAAGAATTCAGAATCTATGAGAAAGAATCATGAGTTGTGATTGGAAACATTACCTTTTGGGTGTGGGGCATGGTTGACTCAAAAGGATAGACCTTTATTTCATTCGAAGGAAGCTCCAATCAAATATCTGTGTACATGCATATGAAGTCTGAATAGCTGTATGGCTGCTCCTGAAATCATATCATACATAACCCTGGAGCTTGCAGTGTAGCACATGTCTATTGCACCTGATGCTTACTAAGATTGATGTAAGTAAGGATTTTTAGTTGTGGAAGTAACAGTATATCTGTTTATGCTATGGGATATGTAACTTCTTCTTAATACAATGTCTACTCAATTTACTTTGAATTTTGGATTTTTGAGCTGAAAGATACCTTATTGTTGTCACAGGGGAAGCTTATAGATATTTATTTTGAAGATACTGGTAAAATCTGTGGTGCAAAGATTCAGACCTGTAAGGATCTCAAGAGCTATTTAATCAATAACTAGTGAAATTGTTGCCACTTTTGTTGCTGTCAAAAGTAGTAATTTCCAGCTTGTATCCCTGTGTATCATGAAAGTTCTATTTTTGGGTGCATTCTAATTGCTTTGCATGTGGCTTCGGCGACTTGGACTGGTGGCATATTTCCACTTAAAGATTTGCTTGAGAAGGTACTTTAGACAGAATGGAGTCTCTTAGTTAGTTCATCTGACCACTTTGGTTCTTTGTAAAACTGATTTATTTACCAATGTGGCATCTCTGCTATGGGTCAGTCTCGAGTGGTTCAGCAGGCAAAGGGAGAACGATCCTATCATATTTTTTATCAGCTGTGTGCTGGTGCTGATTCAGCATTAAGGGGTATTGTACTGTACCTATCTGGTGCCTGAATGTACTAACTGTGCCAAGTTTGACAATTTCAGTCAGTTTCAACTATGGGAGGCCATTGACTTTTGTTCCTGTATGCGAACACAGAATTGATTTCTTTGAGGCCAGCCAAAGATTACCAATACTTAAATCAAAGCGATTGCCTACAAATTGACAATGTTGATGATGCTGCCAGATTCGATATTATGCTTGTAAGTACTGTATCCATGTGAACATTGCAGCTTTCTGGCTTGAGATATAATTGTGTGTCATGCATACTTTCTTATCAAAGCAGTTTTGGCTTGATGGCTATGGATGCAGAATGCAATGGATGTGGTTCAAATCAGCAAAGAAGATCAGGATAGCACATTTGCAATGCTTGCTGCAATTTTATGGCTTGGAAATGTCACATTCTCAATATCTGATAATGAAAATCATGTGACTGTGGATGATAACGAGGGTACGACTTCATTTATTGAGCTCCTGCTTTCATAAATTTGTTTGGTCTTTTTGTACGATTCCTTCAAAATAAGAGTGTGCATGCTTGTGTGCTTACATGCATGTCTTATATGCATTCAGCATAGAAGAGTGGTCTCACAAATTCCCCTTTCTTCAAAATTGCAACAGAAAGAACAAAATAAAAACATGTTTGTTTGGAGACAGAGAAATTGAGGGGATTTGATGTTAGAACTTAGTGTATTCAGACATAAAAGGCGGAGTAGAGGCTGAATAGAGACATAAAAGGCTGATGTTAAGGCTTAGTGTATTCAGATATAAAAGGCTGAGTAGAGATAGGAATTACTTACACCTAGCTCTAACTAGAGTTGAATCTTGCTCTTGAACTTAAAACTGAAAGTAAGGATAAAGCTGGTAGTTCAATAGGCAGTGTTTTTGTAGAGCACTGACATGCCCTTTACTGGTAAACACAGCTGTTTTGTATGCATCAAAGCTACTGAAATGCACCAAGGAGCACCTGATGAGTGCCCTGTCCACACGGAAAATCCGAGCAGGAAGTGAAAACATTGTACAAAAGCTCACTTTTTCACAAGTAAGTAGTTTTCAACTTGCTTCTTTTAATAGAGAAGTCCAGATCCTGGGCGGTCAATAGCAGTCCTAATGTAAACAAAGCTACCTGTGTAGATATGTGCTTGTTCCATATTTGAAGGCTTCAAATTTTCCAGGCAGTAGATACAAGAGATGCGTTGGCAAAGGCTATTTATGCTGGTTTGTTTGACTGGCTGGTGGACCGTATCAACAAGTCTTTGGAGGTTGGAAAGCGTTATACTAGCAGATCAATCACTATTTTAGACATTTACGGCTTTGAATCATTTGAGGTAAGACACAAGTAAAATGGTCTTTATGATCTGTTCCAAAAACATGCCATAATTTCTACTTTTTGGAAGCAAGGGTTCCCATTTTTCTCAGGAATGGAATACTTCCTTTGCAGAAAAACAGTTTTGAACAGTTATGCATCAACTATGCAAATGAGAGGCTGCAGCAATATTTTAACCGGCACCTTTTCAAACTTGAGCAAGAGGTATTTTTAAACCACAAAAATCCAGAATTTTGCTGTAACTGTGTTCATGTGGCTAGTCTGTGTGTTTGGCTGTTCTGCTAATATTAAGTTGGCCACTTTTGTTGCTGACTGGATAAGTTTGCTTGGAGGAAATTTTAAAAACAATTGTAAGTGAACTAATCTAAAAGCAAGCAGCAAAAACATACATGATGGTGAGACCATCCTCAGTATGAAAGGGACAGCAACAAAGTGTTATTCCTTGGATTCACATGAATGAGTTTCCTGAATAATAAGAAAATGCTGCAAGTTTGTTGAAATGGTCTTGCTTCTGGCCTCAGAGGTGATTTTAACAAGATTGCTCAAATTATTTGAACAAAAAGAAAACCAAATTGACTAGAAGAATGAGAACTGATAGGTCCTCCTCAAGCGTTGATGTTACTAGTGGAAATTCAATGAGTTTTGGTGAATAAAGAGGGTGGATTTACTTTTCCTGAAATGAGACATATTGGATTGTGTTATGCAAGACAGTTATAAAGTTATATGGTTCAGATAATTCTAGATGAAAGTGAGACTACCACAAGTCTATCAAGGTAGTAAATCAAAATAACACTAAAAGAGGCTATAAGTCGCTACAGTTACAAGTATAGCTGTTTTGCTTGCCTCTGCTTGGTGTCATCATCCCTAGATTGGTGTCAGCATTCTCCACCTTGGCGTTAGCCTTCTCGCACTTGGGGTCAGGTTTGCAGCTTTTGCCACGTGTTTTGCAGTTAGAAGGCTCTTCCACCTTGCATTTGCAACTCCCAAGCTTCCAGCATCATCTTCCATCAGATGTTTTGCTGCTTGGCCCATCTCCTGGCATCCGAAGAGTGTGGTTCGCTCGCTCCCTTGACAACTAGTGACATCTTCTTCCTCCTTGACGACATTAGAGGACTACACTTTGCTCCCTTGATAGCTGTCATTGACCTTCTAGTGATTACTTCGATAGCCCATTGCCCAAAGGACTGCGTTTCGCTCCCTTTGCTGTGTAGATTCCCCACAGGTGTTGCCGCTTGATTCAGATAGGACAATACAATCATCTTGTGAGCTTTGGCTTTGCTGTATCAGCTTTTCTCCTCTCGCTGTGCAGATTCCCCACAGGTTTTGCCACCTGATTTAGACAGGATAGTGCAGTCATCTTGTGAGCTTCGGCTCTGCTGTATCAGCTTTTCTTCAGATGGCATGATTTAGTGCTTCATCATCTGTTTTCTTGTGTTTTTGAGTTTTTCTTCTCAGTTTCTCACTGCAAACCCTACTGTCTCTCTGCATCATGGCATATTCTGACAGCCCATAGTTTCATAACTGCTTTATCTTGAAGATCACCTTGAGCACATATATACCTTCTGCTATACTCATGTTCAGATATGTCCCATCCATGGCCAAGACCATTTTAATTGATAAGCTCTGCAATCAAATCCACCCTCTGCACCATAGGATTGACCTTAATTCAGGTGCAACACATGGTTCTCATGGTTCTACTACATCTTCATGAAACTCATTCGCATTTAAACACAACTGATGCTGAAGGTTGTCCCTTTCATATCTGAATACGAGCATGGCTCAAGATGATGGTATGTATTGGATGGAACCCACTTGCATCTGTTAGGGCTGCTCATGTTGTTGACATGTGGTATAGGCATGGGGCCATTCAAGGGGGTTACTGGGTTGTAAAGAAAATACTTTTTCAAAACAGAATGAGCCTTAGTAAGTTGTAGTCTGTAGTTCTAATCCAGCTGCAGAACATTACTATTCACCTAAAGGTTGTAAGGAAAATATGAGATTGCAAAATGTACTGAATCATAGATTGAAAATTTTAATCTATGGCTCCAATAGCTGACAGATGTATCTTGTCTATTGCAGGAGTACATATCAGAAGGGATCGACTGGACACATGTTGAATTTGAGGATAACCAAGACTGTCTTGAGCTTATTGAGAAGGTTAATGCTTTGTTGGCTACTTTCTTATGGGGATGGAGATCAAAGATTAATAACCTATAATTTCTGAATAATCACTTTTAAGGCATGCATAAAGCACACAATGTGAACTTTATTATTAGAGGAAGGGTTGTGATGGGTTGCTTACAGCTAAAGAAGTAGAAAAGTGAAACTCTTGTTCTCTCATCATTTCACCAATTCATTACATTTGTCATGCAGCGACCACTTGGTTTGATTTCTCTACTTGATGAGGAATGCACATTCCCAAAAGGTACAGATTATACACTTGCTGAGAAGCTTAAGAAACATTTGTTTGCTAATAGCTGTTTTAAAGGAGAAAGGAGCAGAGCATTTAGAGTTCGGCACTATGCTGGAGAGGTATGATTTACATTAACCTGAAGTCAGTCAGGCTTGGGCATATTCTGCACATTATTGATGTCTAAGATGCTCTGTCTTAGCAGGTTATCTATGATACACTTGGTTTTTTGGAGAAAAACAGGGACGTACTTCATTCGGATCTGCTGCAGCTTCTATCTTCATGTGAAGCTAGCCTGCCAAAAATTATTGCTTATAATATTGAGCAAAGTCTCCAAAAGTTGATTAGTCCCCTTCGAAGGAGTGGAGCAGAATCTCAGAAACAAAGTGTTGCGGCTAAGTTCAAGGTCTGGTTATGTTCTTGTACACCTCAGCTTACCTCCAGCCAGGAAGTTTCCTGGAAGGACGACCCTAAACTGCTATGTGAATTAACACAGAAACTGAAATATAAGAGAACAACATTCGGAAGCACAGTTGGCATGGGCACATCTTTCCAGTTTCTAGCCTCACCATGTCTGCCACAGAGGCCACTCTGTAAACTGATGCAATTTCCAGTTTCTAAACTCCTCATGTTTGTCACATGGATGACTTTCTAGACTGCTGCAACTTTCACTTTCTAACCTCACCATTTCTGCCACAGGGACAACTCTCTAGACTGATGCAACGTTTGGAGAACACTGAACCTCACTTTATTCGCTGCATCAAGCCAAACACATTACAGCAACCAAATATATATGAGAATGGCTTGGTTCTACAACAGTTACGCTGCTGTGGGGTCCTTGAGGTTGTAAGAATATCCAAATCTGGATATCCCACACGAATATCACACCAAAATTTTGCCAGCAGGTGCTTGCTAATCTTTTTGGATATTGATGCATTTTCAATGCTGCTAGTCAGATTTCTATCAAGTGTAAACCAATTCAGTAATGAGCCTGGGTCTGACAGTGTTTCCATCTCATTTTTGTTTTCTTCTGGGTGGGATATGTGATGTACAGGTATGGTTTCCTTCTTCCACGAGAAGTTTCTTCTCAACAAGATATACTGAGTATATGTGTAGCAATCCTCCATCAGTTCAATGTACCCCCTGACATGTATCAAGTGGGTTATACGAAACTTTTCTTCCGAGCGGGCCAGGTAAATTTGACACAAGAATACTGGCTTTGTCAATTATCTCAAGAATGAGCCCATTTATCCCTTTGGCACGTAGTTGAATGTATATAAATTTTGGCAAATGAGTGTGGGAGCAGTGCATCTTTGTTCGACATGATCAAATTTGGTGTGTTCACATGTAGGTTGGAAGGTTGGAAGATTGCCGAACACAGACTCTTCATGGCATTATCTGTGTACAGAAAGTTTTTCGAGGTTACAAAGCTCGCTGTGAATATAAAAACCTCAAAAGAGCAGCCATTATCATACAGTCTTGTAAGTTTTGTTGTTTTGTCTTGTCTTTAAAAAAATGACACCAGTGCCTCCGAACACTAGAATGTTAGCCATATTTGGGCAAATCACTAATCACCTGTGAAAAATGTTTAATCTTATTGCATGTTTGTTGCAGTTGCAAGGGGTAGAAGAGCGAGAAAGGAGTATCATATGCTGTTGAAGAGATATCGGGGGGCTCTTATGATCCAGAAGTTTGCAAGGGGCAGAATAAAACGGAAGTTGTACAATAGAATGAAAAACAGTGTGGTTTTGATCCAATCAGGTATGATCTGACTATACTCCTGATGGATGTATTTTGGTGACCGATTGTTTCCTCATGCAGGGTGATGGCTTGCTAGAAACTGCACATGACTTGTCAGTAATCTAAATAAATTCACAGTTGATGCATTAATGATTTGTACATGTATGGATGAAAATGGCAATATGTGGTTTCTTTGCTTTAAGGTCGTGTTCTGGCTCATTCATTAACTTTCTAGTGGATAATCTGTAACAGTGGCAAGGTGCTGGTTGGCTAGACGGAAATTGTTAACTTTGCAGCAGCAGCAGCAGCAAGAGCAAGAAAGGTCAAGGCAAATTGATAGGGATTCTGAAGTGCTCAATCAACAGGAATTTACTGCAGCAGTTGACAGTGACTTGTGTGGGTTATCCAGTGTTGATGTTGAAAGTTCTAATTTTGACACATTGCAAGATATGCACTTGGATAAACCTGAGGTAAATTGCTGGAGAAGTATAGATGGTGTAATCTTCTCTGAAGTGAAAAACTATTCAGATTTCTGATTATCCTTTCCATAAACATGGACTTTTTTCCTTCTGTTCTTATTTTTAGGTTTCACAGACGGAGGTGGAAGCAGAAGCAATGATCAGAGTTTCGCCTTCATTCTTGGCTGAGTTACAAAGTAGGGTATTGATTGCTGAGGCAGCTCTGCGAGAAAAAGAGGAGGATAATGCCATTCTCCGGCAGAGGCTTAACCACTATGAGACTAGGTGGTCAGAATATGAGGCTAAGATGTCTTCAATGGAAGAGATGTGGCAGAAGCAAATGTCATCACTTCAGCTTAGCCTTGCTGCTGCTAAGAAGAGTTTGGCAGTGGATGAACTCTCTAGTCAGCTGCTGAAGTATGACGATACATTTTCACTTAAGAGTAGTGTAGCAAGGCAGCGTGCCACCCGCCACATACTTCCACAGGATGACAATGATTTTGATTGGGATGACAACACGTCAGTTGGAACCAAAACTCCTGATCACAGCATGACTCCTCGAAAGCCAGTTTCACAGTCCATTGATCTCTCCTTAACAAGAGGAGATCTAGATGCTGGCAGATCTGTTGTGGATCACCTGGTAAAAGAATTTGAGCATCGTAGACAGGTTTTCAATGATGATGCGGATTTTCTGGTGGAAGTAAAATCTGGACAAACAGAAGCCAGCCTCAATCCTGAGAATGAGCTTGTAAAACTTAAGCAGAGGTTTGATACATGGAAAAAAGACTTCAAGGGCAGGCTGCGAGAAACCAAATCTGTACTGCAGAAATTGGGGAATTCAGATTCCGCCCAAAAGTCCAGGAAACATTGGTGGGGTAAGAAAGCAACTTGAGTGTACAGTGTGGTAATGGTAAACCTCATGACCCAAAATGCGGCTTGGCAGCCCTTCAAAGGTGGCAAATTTTTCTAGTGCCTGGGCCTCCTAGCTATGCTGCTATGAATGGAGGGGAGGTGGTGTTGTAAAATGTAATATTTATATCTCTTCACCACTGATGAACTAAAAAATAATAGTTCATTGTGGTTACAAGTCATAAAGGTGAGCCCACTTTTTTATTATTTATGGGCTTACAAAATGGCAGATCTTTCAGCCATTGTGTACAAGGCTGAAAGGTTGTTACCTTCCATTGCATCTAACTTGCTTCTTGTAACATATT
Source organism: Lygodium microphyllum (assembly GCF_053477565.2). NCBI lineage: Eukaryota > Viridiplantae > Streptophyta > Polypodiopsida > Schizaeales > Lygodiaceae > Lygodium > Lygodium microphyllum. Next base: position 58,406,856 of record NC_141141.1, on the reverse strand, counting down.
CTTTATTTGCACCACTGTGCTGTATATTTAGCGTCTTCAAAGATGCTGATTTTCACATCTTTACTCTTGTGCCCTGGCTTGGCCCCTTCTAATTTGAGGAAGATCTTTAATTCTGCAAAAGTACTAGTTGTGATTGGGCTTTTAGCCGTGTACAGATCATTCCAGTCTTGTCAGTTATTTGCTTCTCCTTTTCTGCAGTTCAAGATCTCCACAGAATGCTTGGTTGACACTTTGCATAGGAGCAGTGGGAACATCTTTAGTTTTGTACCCTACGGCTTGGCGCTTTTTAATTTTGAGGAAGATCTTTAAGTCTACAAAAGAACTAATTGTGATTGGGCTTTTAATTGTGTAAACACATTGTTCCAGCCTTTCTTAAATTAAAGATGTGGTATCATATTAACATGAAAAAATAATATTTACGACGCTGGTATCCAGGTAGGGTAACGGTGCGAGTAACATGACTGTCCCCTGTATTGCAACACACTGTAGCCCAAATTTCAAACAGAGGCGGGCTAGTGAAAGACCAAAAAGTGTGTGGTCTGATTGGAGTGAGTGCTCTGCACCTAGGGATTGCACGCATCGGTCGCTTTAATGGCCCAGGTCTGCCTTGGCTCAATGGGCATTTTCTGATGAACTAGAATCCACTGGAGAGCTTTGATCTTGAGATAGGTGCCTTTGGGGAGAGCTTTGATCTCGAGATAGGTGCATTTGGCAGTTCAGATATTTTTCCTAGGGTTGCCTGTACTGAGCAAAGGGCCTGTGTAATGAAAATCTTTAAGCATTCACTCGATTCCTTAGATTGAAGGGGGCCAAGTTACGTGCCTCTATACTGGCCCCCTTACCCTAGGGGGCCAAGTTGCGTGCCTCTATACTGGCCCCCTTACCCTAGTCAGCGTCCAAACAGGTTGAAAGCTTACCTAATCAGCATCCAAACAGGTGGAAAGCTTAGTGAGCAAGGCTGTATCACAGCCTTTGTGGCCAATAGGCTTACCTAATCAGCGTCCAAACAGGTTGAAAGCTTACCTAATCAGCATCCAAGCAGGTGGAAAGCTTAGTGAGCAAGGCTGTATCAGTCTTTGTGGCCAATAGGCTTATGTACATTGACAATCCATTGGGTGAGCTTGACAAACCTATCACAGGGACTGATCACCACCCAAGGAGTGGACCTTGACAGTGGCTGATTCCTAGCCTCCTATGCCATCACTTCCAAACTACCGGATTCATTGTGCCCTTGCAGCCAGGAAGTTCTTGTTTAGAGTTTCCATGCAATCCAGATCTAACTAACCAGCTCTGGACACTCCTCCAGGAACCTCTGAGAAACAAACTCTTCCTCCACATGATAGAAGGGGGGCAGACAATGGGAACCACAGCCCAGCTCCCGAGTCAGTCTATTGTAGGGAGTCTAATAAGGGGTGGCCTTCCGTAGTCAGCTGTAAATCATCCTCAAACACTAAGTGCTGAAGTTTGAAGGCCAAGGTCAGCCTTGGTGACGAAGGCCAATCTAGCTTGATCTTGGAAAATACTTGTTGAATCCACTGGGCTTACTTAGCATTGAGTCCAAATAGATGGATAATCTGCCTAATTGGCAAACCAGTCCATGCCATCCTTGCTGAGTCACTTACATCAGACCACCGCATCAGTCATTTTCACAGCATCAGACCACTGCACGAGTCATTTTCTTGTCATTTTCACAGCAAGATTCTTCCTGGATAGTCTCACTGATTTAACATCTTGAAAGGCCGCTGCATTTAGTCATACTGAGAGCTGTAGGGAAGCATCCCTCATAAGAGAGTTTCCTTTCCACTTCACTTGCCCAAAAAATTTGGCCCATGATTTGATATCTTCAAAGGCCGCTGCATTTAGACATACTGAGAGCTGTAGGGAAGCATCCCCCATAAGAGAGTTTCCTTTCCACTCCACTTGCCAAAGAAATTTGGCCCATGAATTAATTGACAATGAGGCTTGCCTCCTTGGGTTGCTTTATATGCAATTCAAGTAATGCACCTGGAGTGCCAAAGGTTGTGGACTATCTAGATCTTCCAACCTTTAAAATAGAATTGCAGGGCACAGTCATTCAGGTTGGGATTCCTAAACCACCAAGAGCTTTGGGGGAGGTGATTTGAAGCCAACTTACTGAATGCCATTGTTGTTTATCTTATTTCTACCAAATGAATTCCTAAAAACCCTCTCCACCTCCTAACATGAAGATTTGCCCACACTGGCCAATTCAATTGGATGATCAAAGGATGGTAAAAGCCATAGTTGATAGCATATGTCTCATACTTCCATATGTGTATGCGTATGAAAGTATGATTCAGACCCTTGGGTTGAATCATATGTTGCCCTAATTTTTTTCTTAGAAGACTAGAAAAATATAAGAATGATAAGTTGAACCTTGATACGAATTGTAGACATTTCAAACAAGCTTACTCTTTGAAAAACAAGTATAAAAGACATTGAAGTTTCACAAGGGCACTATGAATTTTGAGATAATTATCAGCCCACAAAGATCACACAATGTCAGGACTCATTGACTCATAAATTACAATCAGCCCACTAAGATCACAAAATTTCATGACTCAATACATCATAGTACTCTAGACTCTATAGAGGCTACTCAAGAGATTGAAGACACAAGGGTCAAGACTCCGAATTGTAGACTTGTTGTGGCACGTGCTACTCAAGTTGACTCATGAATCATTTTCATCTCCAGCATTCTCACCCTCACCCTCACCCTCACCCTCATCCTCATCCTCATCCCCATCCTCCTCATCCTTTACCTCATCTTGTGGCACACTAAAGGTACCAGTACTTGATGCATCTACTGTCACATGAGCTGAATTCCCATCATCTTTCTCATTTCTTGCAAAGCAAGTAGCTTTTCATCATCCTTTTCCTTGTTTAGCATTTTCAAGGTTGCTTCTATCTTCTCAAAATCCTCTTCTTTCAACTTGCTTATGAGACCAATTGATATGTATAAAAATAAGCTTCTTTGTATTCTTTGGCTTAAGCTTGTTTCTTTTCTTCGTATGAATGAGAGAAAAAGTGCTCTAATACCTCTCACATGGTGAAGCACAAGTGTCTTGAGACTATATCCTAAGTGCCAAGCGTTGTAAATTTGGTGTCTCTGACCCAAAAATTTTCCACCACTTCACACCTTGATGCATCCTCTTCCCATCCTTTACAATAGGATGTGCAAATGCATCCGACTCAAACGTATACTTATCTAGTTCCTCATATAACTCCCCTCAAGCACTTATATCATAGTTTGAAACATATTCAACTACATCCATCCAATCCTTTCTCACCTCTTTGTCATCACTATCAGGACTTTTTGCTCTCCAAATAGGATGGAGCACAAAAGCAACATCATGCAATGGAGAGTGCATCATGTTCCATTGGTCTACACAAAGTGCCTTAACTTAGTGTAGCTTGGAAGTATAAAAAACCTCAAGTCTTTCAATCATTTTTATCATGCAGTCAGTGAGCTCATACGCCAACCCCATAGTGGCACCCTCTCTATCAGCGAGATGCTAAATCTTTAAAATTGGAGCACATAGCTTCACAATCATCTTGGCATTGGTCCAAAATGAAGATCCCAAGATAATAGATGAAACTTGCAATGCCTTGGCACTTCTACTCACTTCTTTCTCCAATACTTATTACTAACAACCATGCGACACAATCCATTGAAGACTCTCTCATCCATCATGTTTGCCAAAATGATAAACATATATGCAAACCTAGTTTGTGATGGTTTAAGCAATCCGAGCTGAACTTTCTATACAAAGCAAGAATTGTATTTTTTCATGTGACAAATGTCATAGTTGGCACAATTGCTTCCAAAACAAGCTTTACCCAAGAAAGATCTCCAATATCTGCAAACAACAAATCAAGGCAATGGCATGTGCAACATGTGAAAAATGGTTGGCCACTCTTGCTCAACCAAGTGACCAATACAAACACAATTGGTTGCATTATTAATGCACACTTGGACTACATTTTGAGGCTCTACTTCAAGAATGACATTCTTAAGAATTTCAAAGATGTACTCTCTTGACTTATACTCACTACTTGTATCAATTGATCGCAAGAATGTGCAACCAAACATGCATGAAACCATTACATTGATAATGGGTCGACGACGTGGGAGCACTTATATGCAATCTACGAATTTCATCTTTTACATCTTGGGGTGCATTAGAGCATTTATCAACCCAAAGCCCTTTCGCCCCAAGATGTGGGCACGAATACGAGCGGGGCCGCCATTTCACGTGCGCGAACAATATTTTCATTGCATAATACGTTGTGCATTTTTCAAATTTTGCAATTCAATCATAAATTGCCACTCTTTTCCTTGCTTTCGAACTATGCTAACTTGGAAAACTGAGATCAAAGAGAGAGAGAGAGAGAGAGAGAGAGAGAGAGAGAGAGAGAGAGAGAGAGAGATCTGCCGCCTGTCTGTTGACCCTGTCCGTGTCCCTACCATTGCCACAATTGTGTGAGCCATAGTCGTCGCCTGGACCTGCGCATTTGTGCTGGCGTCGTCTGGACCTATAGAAGTCACTATTATTGCCTCGACTTGCGCATCCCTACCAGCATTTGGAGTTGTGCGTGTCCTATCGGAATTGACTTGTGACTCCTTCAAATAGTCTTGTGCCTTGTTGCTTCGCACCATGGTGTAGATGCCCATCAATTTCGAACACCCTGCTGGCCTACCGTTCTCCTGATCGTGCTCTCTATCAGCAAGATTAGGGTTTCCTGCACAAGCCCCATGCTACAGGAAACCCTAATCTCGACTGTTATCGTCAACGAAAGAAAGTGTCATGTCAGGTATTCTGCATCTCCTGCTCCGTTAGACATCAACCCTGAGTCCTGGTGCTCCTGGGTGCCACGCTGTGTACGCTCGTATGCTAAGAAGTGAGAGAGAAACATCATTTGGCAGAGCGGGACTGCGTCTTTACTTAGATCAGAGTGCTCACTGCTTGCACATAGAGAGAGAGAGAGAGAGAGAGAGAGAGAGAGAGAGAGAGAGAGAGAGAGAGAGAGAGAGAGAGAGAGAGAGAGAGAACTTAAATGTGCAAATGGCCATTGACTATGCGCGGCACTCTGGTCAGGAAGTGGTATTGATCCAATTGGACTTGGAAAAGGCATTTGATTATGTGGACTGGTCTTTCATTGCAGACCTCATGTCGGCTATGGGCTTTGGTACCCGAATGTCCCGCTTGATCTACACCATCAGTGCTGAGGCTTCCTCCAGAGTTATGCTTAATGGTGGAGTTACAGAGCCATTTGTCCTTGCACGCTCGGTCCGACAGGGTTGTCCTTTGAGCCCGCTCTTCTTTGCCCTGGCGACTCACCCGGTCCTTTCAATGTTATCCTCCATGGCAGCCTCTGCCCAGCTGGCCGGTCTGTCTCTTCCGTTGGGTCAGCACTTCGTTAGCCAATCTTTGGCGGATGACACCTTTATGATTTTGCAGGCAGACAGGGACAACATTCGAAGGGCTTTAGATGTTTGGACACTCTTTGGTCAGGCCTCTGGGCTTCGCATCAATGCCCTTAAGTCAGCCCTTCTCAGTTGTACGGAGCCTGATTTGCAGTCCTTAGGCTGGCAAGGCCAGGTGGTTTCCCGTGGCTCCATTGTCAGGCATCTTGGATACCCATTGGGGGTGGATGTACGGCCAAAAGCCCTGCTGGAGTGGATTTCACAAAAATTGGCAGCAAAGTTTATGTATTGGAAGTCGCAAGCGTGGCCATTCCATGTCCGGCTCAAAGTGGCCCAGACAATCATGCTTCCAATGCTAACGTATTTCCTGCCATTGTTGCCATGGACTCCTACTACTTTGAAGGCCCTCACTCATCCCATCCGTTTCATGCTATGGAAGAAGGACTCACTGCAGGCCGGCATTTCCTGGATTTCTTGGTCGCACGCATGTACCCCTAAGCGCATGGGTGGCGGGGCGATTTTGGATGCACACACTCATATGTTAGCTCTCCGTTGGTCCCTTTTTCGTGCCATGTGTGTGGATCACCACCCTTGGTCCATCATAGCCCGTTATTTTCTTGAGGACCGCGGGCTCCGCCATGGCAACACACGGCTTCGGGCCTCCTGGTGGCATGTCCTTAATGCTGACTCTCGTGTTTCTAGTCCCTCTTCCTCTTTGTTACTGCACTTGGTCGGCTCTTGGAAAGTGGTGCTCCAAAAGGCCCGCTGGCACCCAGTGGGGGACCGCTTGCAGACTAACTCCTTTCAGCTGGAATTGTTGGCAGTATCGAGACTCCTTTCATGGGAAGATAAACATCAACTCAGACCAAGATTTAATCGCATGGCCCGTTTAGGTGTGATGTCGGTTGCGGATGCTACCCTTGCTACTCGCAATGTCCTCGTCTCATTTCGGACTGCGCGGCGACTCTTTAAGATCCCGCGTGGATACCGTGATTTGTGGGAGCAGCTTTCGTCGAAGCTTCAGGGTCGGCAACCCTTTCCTGCCTTGACGGTGGATCGCCCTTGGCAGGACTGGAATCTTGCAGGCCGCCTGAGTCTGGAAAAGGCCTCCACTAATCAGGTGTATCATCTTCTTGTTCAAGATCACCAATGGCTGGGAGAGAAAGCTAACACTGTTTGGGGACTGCGGAAATCGCTGTCATGGTGGCACAAAACGCTGATGGAGGGCTGGCAAAATAAGACACCTTTCAAATGCAAGGTTTTTCTTTGGCGGGTAATGATTGGTGGTCTTCCTCTGGCCTCGGCCCTTGCCAAGCGTCGCATCTCGAATGGCAATTGTTTCTTCTGTACCACACCGGCGGAATCGGCCCGACATCGTTTTCTCTCTTGCCCGCTCGCCAAGAATATCTGGTCACTCTTGTCGCACATTTGGCGCGCGGTGGTGGGATCCTCGCTAACTCCTTTCGATTGGGTTTTTGTGCGCCCGAAGTATTCCGCACCGCCACAGTTGCATGAGAAGATCTTATTTCATTTTTTCAGATATTGGGGATGCTGGCACATTTGGACCACGCGCAATGCTTTTCTCTTTGATTCGGCCTCTAATGTACCCCGACATATTGCCAGGCTTAAAGGTCTCTTGCATTGGCAGCTGGATATCATCCGACACTCCGACTTGCTCCCCCGAGAGGATTTGCATCCGTGGCATATGGCAATTGCCTCTGGGTCGTTGCCATGATTGGTGTAACTTTTTCAGTGCATTACTACGGGGCTTCCCCACACGTTGGCCTAGGGCCCTCGTGTATCTTGTAATCAGAAAAAAGAGAGAAAGAGAGAAAGAGAAAACCTCTTCACATGATGGCCTTGTGTCATCATGTATCTTGTAATCCAGTAATCTTGTATTTTTTTCGTAATTAATATAATTACCTTTTACGAAAAAAAAAAAAGAGAGAGAGAGAAAAGAAAGAAAGTTATATTAACGTCTTCTAAAGACCAAAACTGGCCTATGAGACAAACTGTGATACAACTGATGAGATCCAGCTATCCAAAATAAAAGTGCTAAATGAAAAGCTAAAAACTGGAAACTGAAAATACGGTGCTATGAGTGTGATAAGTGTCGTGTATGTGTATGTGTGTATGTAGCTCTAGTACTCCAGATAATGGCTACAAAATGGGAACAAATGTTGGCTGTGATAGGGGAACAACTGTCGACTGTGATAAAGTGGTGCGATGTGTATATGTAACAGATGCAGGGAGATATACTATCCTGGGATGTAGTAGCAGTCGTCGAAGTCGCTAATAGCAGGTGATCCCTCCTGGATGCAGGATGTGGTACATCGGTGGTGGAGAAAGAGCAAACTGGAGATCTGAGATCCAATGTGTCGAGTGTCGTCGGATCTCAGTCTGCTGTCGATGTAGATCAAGAATCCTCCGGATCTCCTGTCAGTGTGGCTGTGGGGTCCGAAACCCACGGATCCTCGTGCGGTGTCGGGTACGCTGGTCCTCAGCCTGCTGTAGTGTGAGCCCGGAGGTTCGGCTGGAGGCTGGTACAGTAGCTCTCACTCTATCTATCTGAAAGAACTGTGTAATAGTCGTCTAGGTGGCCCCCTCTTTGACTGGGACCCACTGTGTGCTCTGCTCTCTGATGTGCCATGCCTCTCCCAGAAAACGGCCAAATGATCTCTGATCCATATGAGTCATACATCCCTGAAGTGAGCTGCTCAATGTGTATATAGATCTCAACTCTGAGTATGCCGAGCATCTGAGAACAAAATGCTCCTCACTCTCCACTTCTGATCTGCAAAGGAGGCATATCCTCTCCTCCTGTGGGATGCCACTAGCTCTGCCACTCTCAATCATAAGCTGATGTGATGATACCCTGAGCTGTCCAATAAGAACTCTCAATCGATGTGGCATATAGATCTGCATATATCTCGGAATCTCTATGAATCCCTGCTCTGATATGCTCAAGAACTGAGTATAATAATGTGCCATCTTCGATGGCAGTGGATGTGCAGGGCTGACCCATGTCCTTTGTATATAAATATGCCATATCTCCTGTCCGATGACTCTGTTCCTCTCAGAGAGAGAGAGGGTGTAAGTGGGAGCCTGAGTATCATATAGAAGAGGTGGGAGTCTATCAATGTCCAGCCCATGTCTATCAAACCAAGCTCTAGTTTGTGCATACCATGATGTGGTATCCCCCGCTCGAGCCATCTCCTGAGATGCCATATATGCTCTGTATGCAATGCGATCTCTGTCCATATCCTGAAATCAGTGTAGGAAGCAGACTGTTTGAAATAATGCCTCGACTAGCATGGGCGGTGTGGCAAGCTTTGCTCGCACAATGTCATGTGTGACTGAGGCCTTGCTGCGAATCAATCTAGATATCATGATCACCTGAGGTCTCTCCATCAATGTCCATACATAATCGGCAAGGCCTGGCCCCCATATCGCTGCTCCAAACATCAGTGCTGGAGTGATTAGAGTATCAAAGAGCTACCCCTTGGTGCGGGGCTCCTGGAAATGTGCCTGATGACACTGTCGCTCCATAAGAGCCAATGCTGAGTATCCTCTAGTGAGGCGGTCATGAGCTGCCTGTGTCATCGAGAAAATCCCTGAAGCTGCTGTAAAGGTGACTCCCAAATATACATATGATCCAGTGACCTTAATACTCCCTCGTGTTGCCATGAAAATACTCTGTCTGCGTATCTGAGCTGATGTATGGAATATAAGAACCTTGGTTTTACCAAGGTTCACTGTCATGCCTCTCTGTATGCAAAAATCATCCAATGCTAATAAATGCTGCTGTAATCCTTGAGCTGAATCTGAGACCAACACAATGTCATCTGCATATAGTAAGATATGAACTGTGGCTCCACTGAGATCTATACCTCCACCGGCTCGCTGTTGAATAAACTCTGATATCTCATCAATGTATAGCCCAAATAGAGTCGGTGAGAGTGGGCATCCTTGTTTCACACCAATGGTGCTCACAAGGGGATCTGATATACCTCCCAGACATCTGACTCTGCCAGTAACCCGCTCATATAGTGCATAAATACCCCACATCATGTCATCATCCACCCCCAGATCAAGTAGGCATCTGAAAAGCCTCTCTCTCGGAACCGTGTCAAAGGCTTTGCAGAAATCCACAAAGCAACAATACAATCTCTGTTTCTTCACTCGTGTCTGGTTGATCAGACAATGGAGAGTGAAGATTTGGTCTATGGTAGAAAATGCCCGTCTGAACCCTGCCTGTCCGGGTGCGCGCATGCACTCTCTCTTTGCTAGTGTGCTGAGCTCCTCCTCCGTCACCGTGCCATAAAGTTTGGCCAAAACTGGCCCAATCATGATGGTCCTATATGTGTTAGGATCCATAGGATCCCTTGACTTGTGGATAGGTACAATGGTGTGCTTTGTCCACGAGTCAGGAAACCCCTCAGACAATGCACGGTTGAAGAGGTGAGCAATGAGTGGAGCCAATGTATCTCTGCCATATATAATATGCTCTGCCTGAAGATCAAACTGGTCTCGAGCGCGGCCATGCTGTAACCGTGAGATAGCATGTTTCACCATACTAGTGGTGAAAAAGGATGAAATACCTGCTCTCGGTGTACATGGTGTGGGTATCAGCGGGGTTTTTTGAGGTGCTTTTTTGCTCCTCGGAAGTGTGGTCATTCATCATGTAGCGCATCCCTTTGTTTTTGGATGGGCAACTTGTTCACATGGTCCCTTGGAGGCCCATGATCGAGTTTCAGGAGGTGTTGAGGTAGGCATGCCCTATTTGGGTGGATGTGGTTGATTTCCCAACGCATCTTTGGAGACTCCTCCCTTTGGTCTTGAGAACCTTAGGCGACGTGTTGGTAGAGCCTTGCCTAGCTTCCCGCAATCAGAGCAGGGCATGCATGCTTTGGGACGACACAAGAAAACCTCACCCGTTGACCAAAATTCATTTTCAGATTCCAGGACTGCAAACCTTGGTTTATGAGCTGAAATGGGGTACTTTTGTAGGACACTGTTTCCGATGCGACCAATTGGGTCATTTTATTTCGGAATGTGACAAAAAACCGATGGTTTTGTAGTGATCTATAGATTCAGACATGGATATGCAAGATCACCATCCTCCCCACATACATCAACAGCTTCAAGCTGATCCTGAGATGCCTCCCCAACATGGTCGTGATGAAGGTAAAAAGGAGGTTTCTCAAGTGGGCCCTGAGCATACTTCCCTTCCGGTTAATCAGAATGTGTCTTTTCGGGAAGATTCTTGGGTATCGGTGGTTAGACATAATGCAAGATAAGCATCTCATTCGGCTCCTACCCATCCATCTACCACTTAGACCTTTCAATGCAAAGGTAGGAGGTTTTATATGAACCCTCAATCTTCATGTGCTCCGACTGGGAATGATAAAAGGAATTCCAACTTTGCTTTGCGCTTTGATATGCAAGGGAGGCTTGTGCCTCCTAGGGATGTTTTTCGTTCACAGCAACAACAGTCTTCTTCTCGTGCTTCGCTTGGTGGTTTGCAAAGGGCGGACGTTGTAGATGTAATCCGAAGTGAGATGGAAAGATTCCAAGCAGCCAAAGTTATAGATGTAAAAGGGAAAGGAAAAGCAGTGGTTCAATTGTTTTCTCATTTTCGATTTATTATGAGGATTGCATTGTGGAATGTGAAAGGTATCTCTTCGCGTAGTAAGCAATATCGGTTGTGGAAAGTTGTCTTTGCTAGAAAGTCGGATGTGTTTTGTGCGGTGGAGCATAAATAGCATGCTTTGACTAGATCCTCCTATGTTTATAAGGATTATGTTGTTTTTTTCAGTGGTTGAGCTCCATACAAATCTGGAGTTATGTTGGCTGTCAAATCTTGCATATAGCCATCGATGGTTTCCCAAGACCCTCGAGGTCGATTTGTAATTCTGGAGATATTGTATGAGGGAGAGGTTTTGTGGTTGGTGGGTGTGTATGCTCCTTCCACGGTAAGGGAGCGCCGTCAACTTCGGGATGACCTGCGTTGCCTTTCCATGGCTCGCTAAGGTTTTGTCATGGGCGACTTTAATGCATGTCTATCTGGGGATCAGGCTACTTCTCTACACTCAGTTATGGATGGTCCTGAGCGACAGGCTTGGGATGCCCTTGCAATTGGATCTTTAAAGTAGGACATGTGGTCCTGGATGTATCCATCACAATCTGGTTATACCTATCGATCTTTGCAACATCCTAACACCTGGGCCAGATTGGATCGGATACATATTTATCACAGTAATTCCTTTCTTCCTACAGTTATTGACATCTGGGTGGAACGATAGCATGTCTTATCAGATCACTACCCTTTGGTCCTGGAAATGACCCATAGACCTTTTCATGTATTTAAGGCTCTTCTTGCTCAATTGCCACTTTGTTTTAATCAATATTTTCTGCAACAGAATTAGTTTTTGGAATATGTTCAACAACGGATTGCTTCCTTTATCTTGAAGGTCCTATCTAGAGGCAGGGATGCATGGGCTGTTTTTAGGGACAATGCCCGACAATTATCCCGTTAGTTTGGTATTCAATAGGCTTCCTCTTTATGAGCTGAATTGTGGAATGCCCAATCTTTATTGGCCCGCTCCTTGTCTTTGAGTCAATCTAGGGATTCTAATGATGAATTGATCACATGCATTGAATGGTTGAAAGGCGGGGTTCATTCTCTTCAAGAACAGGGATATGTAAAATACAAATTGTTGGCCAGAGCATAAGCTTTATACGATAATAATTGCCAATCCCATTAATTCTTTGCTTGCCTGCACCAGAATCATACTAGGGAAAATATTGTGCGCTTAATGGATGAACATGGTGTTATGGTGACGGATCCGGCCGCCATCATTCGTATGTGTGTCAACTTTTATAAGTCCTTGTTGGGACTGCAAGAGAATTCTTCTGATATTGTCCTCTCTACTCGCCACTATATTTGTGCGTTGGTAAGCAACCAGGTCAAACCAGAATGGGTGTACTTAATGGAGGCGGATATTTCAGAAGATGAAGTGGAAGAAGTGCTACCCCATCTACCCCGAAGGAAAAGCCCTGGCTAGGATGGGCTTCCTAATGAGCCGTTTTCAGCTAATGTGCAGCAGCTTAAAGATCCATTGACTTGCTTGTGCCAGTAAGTGTGGAATTGTGGTACCATGCCATTCAATTGGAAGATTGTTGTCATTCGGTTGTTGCCCAAGGTTCCCTCCCCTACCTCTTTGAAACAATGGAGACCTAAAACCGTTATGGGTTCGTTATATAAAATCTTCTCCAAAATCATTGTGAATAGATTGCAGAAAGTTTTTCCGCACCTGGTTCATCCACGTCAATATGGTTTCATTAAAGGTTGGAATATCATGCATAACATCTTGAATGTTCAACTGGGAATTGACTATGCTAAAGCTTTAGGGCAGCAAGTGGTAATGCTTCAGCTCGATATTGAGAAGGCATTTGATCATGTTAGCTAGCCTTTTTTGCGGCAATTATTGTCTACTATGGGATTTGGCCCTCACATGGTTTCTCTTGTTGACACTATTGGTTAGGAAGATGTAGCTCGTATTGCTCTTAATGGAGGGATCACAAAAGAATTTGCCTTATCTCCATCTCTTAGGCAAGGCTGCCCTCTCAGGCCTTTGGTATTTGCTTTGGTCACTCACTCGATGCTCTCATTGTTGGACAAGTTGGCTGATCAAGGCGAGATAGTTGGCTTGACTCTTCCCAATGGTACTCAACTTGTGGGTCAATCTTTGGCAAATGATTCTTTTATATTCCTTAAGGATGATTGCACTAATGTTAATCGGGCAATGGTGGCATGTAATCTTTTTGTTTTGGCATCTGGTCTTCATATTAATATAGAGAAATCTACACTTCTCTCCTGGTACGGAGACTGATCTACAGGCCTTGGTTTGGCATGGAATTGTGATCCCAAAGGGAAATATAACCAAATACTTGGGATATCCTATTGGGGTGGAGGTAGCACCCCGGGCCTAACTGGATTGGATGGCCTCTCGGATTCATTACAGGTTCATGTACTGAAAATCTGAAGGCTAGCCTTCACATGTTAGACTGAAAGTTGCTCAAAGTATTATGATCAGTGTGATATCGTTCTTTTTGCCACTCCTTCCCTGGACTAAGAAGTCCCTTTTGGAACTTGTTCAGCCTATCAGGTTTATGTTGTGGAAAAAGAAGGGGAATTGATTGGGTCAGGTTTGGATTTCGTGGCAGCATGTGACTACGCCTAAACGAATGGGGGGAGCAGCCATGTTGGATGTTAATTTGTATATGAAAGCCTTGAGGTTGGCCCTTTTGCAGGCGTTATGTGTACAGAGTCATCCTTGGTTGGACATTGCAAATTTTTTCATTGAAAAGACTGGTATCTCTCATGGTAATACGGTTATTTGTGCCTCCTGGTGGCATGTGCTCAACTCCTCGAGACGAATTAAGACCACTGAGTCTTTTCTCCTTTCTCATTTGATTGCATCTTGGCAAGAGGTCTTACATTTTTCAGTTTGGCGCCCTCCTGAGATTCGCAAGGAGGTGAATTCATTGCAAGGAGAGGTCTTAGCCTCCTCCAGGTTATTGGATTGGCCGAACAAAGATTTGCATAGACTCAAGTTTAATCAAATGGCTCGTTTGGGGTTGCAAATAGTTTTTTATGGTGTTATTCCTAGGCAGTCTTGTCTTTACTCTTTTTGGCGTATTCGTCAACACTTTCGGGTATCCCGTGGATATTGTGATATCTTGTCATCCATACAGGTCACACTTTAGAGGTTCTCTCCTTTACCAGTGCTACAACCATTCTATCCATGGCGTGACTGGAAGTTTGTGATTCCATATGATTTTGAGAAGAGGTACACTAACCAGATATACCATCAGATGGTGGAGGCCAAGAGATGGGTCACTACAAAGGTGAATAAATTATGGCATATTAAGGACGGCAAAAAGAAGTGGTAGAAAAGATTGCTTCAGCTTTGGAAGTCTAAGGTTCCCTATCAAAGAAAAGTCTTCTAACTGGAGAGGTGTTGCATCCCCAAAAGATCTCTGCTGGTCGTCATGTATTTTGCACTACATGTGATGAAACATTGCTTCATCTTTTTGCCTCTTGTCCACTAGCACAACAGATTTGGTGTTTTATTTCTAGCATTTGGCTCTTAGCAACTCAGCTCCAGATAACAGCTTGATCATGGATTATGGGAAAGTTGCCCTCCGTGTGCCTTCTTTGCATTCTGATTATTCCTGCCTGTTCCAGTTCCTTGGATGGACTGCCTTATGGCATATTTGGAGAACTTAGAATGCCTTTCTTTTTTATTCGGTCTCGGGCATCCATGGTCATGTGGCATGTATTCAAGGTTTAGTGCTATGGCTGATTTCTTCTATGATATCAACTGACTTCGTTCTTCCTGACATTGCTGCCCATTGGTCGGCGATTGTTCGCTCTACACCAAGTGTGATTTCCTCTTTGTGTCATAGTCTTAATAGTCTTTCCTCATTTTCTTTGAGGTCCTGATGGTTTGATGTAACAAAATGTAAACACAGAGAGAGAGAGAGAGAGAGAGAGAGAGAGAGAGAGAGAGAGAGAGAGAGAGAGAGAGAGAGAGGGGGGGGGGGGAGGGAGGGAGGGAGGAAGGGAGGGAGGGAGGAAGGGAGGGAGTTTCTCGGATGACTTGATGGTCTGATGTAACAAAAAGTAAGAGATACAGAGAGATTGCTAACCTGATGGTCTGATGTAAATATTTACTACTTGATTGAATTATCTTCACGAAAAAGAGAGAGAGAGAGAGAGAGAGAGAGAGAGAGAGAGAGAGAGAGAGAGAGAGAGAGAGGATGGGGTTGAGTACTCAGCAATGAGCACATTGTAGTATACACACATTGCCCTCTCGTGAAGCCGAATTTTTGCACACACTCGTGAAGCTAAATTTCTACATACATTGATAATCGAAGTCTAAATACTGTTGGTTGCACACATGCAGGGTGAGAGTTGACCACACAAGCTACACACGCATAAAAAACATAGAGAACTCAGGTGAAAATTGCTACAAATAGGGCGTCGAGAAGAAATTGTCAAATTGGGATAGTCATGGCAATATTTTTTAAAAATGTGAAAAAAACGTGAAGTATGAAATGTCATATCATACATTTTCATTTTTAGATGTTTGATATGATGATTCATATGCATTTGAATTCAATTGTGGTAAAAGCCTTGGTGATCCATACAAGAAGGCCAGGAAGGATTGCTGGCTTTTGCATTTGGTTTTCAAACCAAAGTTATATAGTATCTCAGATCTATTGTTGCTAGGTAGCCATTTGTTATTTAGAGCAAGGATACAAATGCATTGATTCAAAGAGACCTTAACCATTGGAGGAGTCATGTAAAAGAAGTTGACCTAAAGCTATATAAGCTATACCCGTAACTTTTATGGGCATGGACAATATAAACATACAAGTATGGATTAAAGATTGCTTCATAGAGCAAATGCTTTGTTGGATGGAGATCCTCAATCATATAAAGATTGACATGGTAATGAAAGATCTAGAGTTGTTTCATTGGATGATCAAAGTAAGGTAAAACCCTTGGTGATCCTTCCATATGTGAAGGTTTGAAAGGATTATTGGATTTCTTATTTGGTTGTTAAGCCAAATTTCTATGGTGCTTCACATCTGTCGTTGCTAGATAACCATTTGTTATTCAACACAAGGACACAAATGCATTGGTACAAAGGAACCCTAACCGATAGAGGAGTCATTCAAAAGTTGTCTTAAATGTATATGGGTCACAAAAATGTGATAGTTGGGCCACCCTAGAGATATACTCAAACATGTCTATTGTACAAATGCATTGGTTCAAAGGAAACCTAACCATTAGAGGAATCATTCAAAAGTTGTCTTAAATGTATATGGATCACAAAAATGTGATAGTTGGGCCACCTTAGAGATATACTCAAACATGGAGCATATGGATGTGATGGTTGTGCCACAGTAGAGATATATTCAAACATGTCCAAGCAGACATAAGATGAGATGTTAGTTGTATGATGGGCTGCCATAACTGTGAAGTTAAAAGTGGAGTTAGCTTCCGTGGGTAATTTTTTCGAACTTGACTTTGAGGGAGATACATATACAACTATTATACCATAAATGTAATTTATATCTTTGTGGAAATAAGCTTATGCAATAACACAGTTGGCACATAAACATGCAAAATTGATTCCCTCACTAGAAAGGTAATAAACTGTATGATTATCCTCCTAACCATGGGCATACAAATGGTCAATCTTCTATCTCTAGCCTCTTTCTATTCACTATCCATGAAAAATCCCATATTTAAGATGAAGAAGACATAAATGGCTTTTTGAATGTGATCCTTCTCCAAAACATTAGTATACATATGGTGAAAGTATCTCTAAAAGGTACAAAGCCTCTCTGTTCAACATTGGTGCACATTACGAAGAAGCCACTATAAATCTGAAAGGACTACATAAACATCATAAAGGAAAGTAGCTATTGAATTATTCAATCAATACTTCAAAGTCTTCCATCTTAATTATTGTAGAACAAAAGAAAGTTACATTCCACCATGTGCACTTGAAGGTCCCTAATTACACATCTGTTGGTGTCTTTTACTTTTCACTTGGTTCTCTCTGCATTCTCCCCTTTCTCAATTTATTCGCTCTACCTCAATTGGGCTCTCTTTGATTTTTTATCGTAATAAACATTTGAGATTTCTCCTAGTAGAACAAAACGAGGTTAGGAAAGAACCTACACATTCAAGAGATGTTGAATGAGCTGCATTATTCAAGAGGACACAACTTGTTGAAGCTACTCCTTAAGTCTCAAAAAGCTACAAAGTCAGAGGTTCGAAGCACACTGATTTATGGGTAGATAGGGCTATACACCTAATTGATCCTCTTACTAATAGCCCTCCCATTTTATATGGTTTGAAAGTTTTCTAAAATATGTTTGTGAAGGTGGTAGTGGGTGACATAATTGTACTAGGCATCTCAATGATGATGGTGCAATGAATGTTTATTATAGTTACCAAAACATAATTAAGATGGCATCGATGGGGTGGAACTCCAAGTAGCTATCATAAGATTCCTCAGCTTAGGAATTGCCAAACTCCCTATGATGCTTGCTCCAGAAAGCATGAACCCTCCGGACCCAATCCTCATTTATAGGAGTGGGCAAAGAGGAACCCAAAAATGATACTTGACAAAGGACTTGTGTACAGGCTAGTGTAATGGTTGGAAACTTGTGAAGAAGTAGTAGGAGAAAGGGATGTCCTTAATGCAAAAGTGATTCCAGTAAAAATATGCTGTCCTTCTGGGTGGGTGAAGTAAACTAATCTCGCTTCACCTTTGAAAAAACCAATACTAGCCAATCCTTTTTCTAGTCGGACAAGTGAGACCTTTGAGCTGCTGTCTCCATGCTTATCCCATCAAGCCTGCTGTAATCCCATAAACCTCATCAAGAGACTAACCCTTTACAGAAAAGGTGCAACGCCTTTTTTGGCACTCACGTAAAATAATGGGATGTTGTTGAAAGTAGCAGTTGAGAAAAACCTAATGAACATGCTGAGGGGGAATCTCACAATCAGGCGGGTGCCATTCCAGCAGAAACAGGGGCCTAGACCATGAATCAATGATTAGTGGGCCTGCACTTGAAACTTTCACTTTTAGCTTGATGTCCTTAAAAGAGTATGCTCTGATACCAGCCATGTCTTGTTCTTGATAGGGGCAGAAGCAATCCAAGCTTTTAAGATGACTGCCCATGGCTGTGAGGAGACATAAAGTGACTGCAAGCAGTGTGCTTATTGAACCTAATTGCCCTCTTCCATAGAAATTCTCTAAATAGCTTCTCCAATTGTTCCTATGCTAATCTAGCAAAGGGGAGTATCATGGCCCCAAAAATAGAACAAGATGATAGAATATGCCACAACACAATTAACTTACCCGAGAGAGAGGGGGGATTCTAGACTAATATGCCATCTTTCGAGCAATCTTTTGATACAATCCCTGAAAATGCTGCCTTGTAGAAAATTCAAGCCCAATTGGGCAGCCCAAGCACTTAATGACCTTAGCAAAGCCAATATCTTTCAATCCAAAGCATTAGAGTATACCTGGGCCTGATTCGAGATTCTCAGCACTTCCCTTTTGCCATGGCTTATTACCTTGGAGCCCAAGACCTCATCAAACCTATCATAGACCTCAAATAGTGCTTGAATGCTAGCTTCATCTTCTTCAATCACATTAGAATTGTCATTGGCAGAACATTTGCCCTGCAAAAAAGGAACCATTTGGGAGGGGGAGCCCCTTGATACAATTTTTTGATACCATAAGATCCAAATTCCTTACCAGGGGTATGAAAGATTCTCTCCATTTCTAATAGCGCTACACACATTGACTTTGCACGAATCCCAAAATGATTGAAAAGATTCTATAGGTAGGCCATTGTTACACAAGGCTTTCTTCTTCATCATGCCGAGGACCACATCCTTAATCTCTTCAAGGGAGAAAGGCCAGTCTAGCAAAGAGTACTTTCTCAAGTAGGCTAATCAAAGACACCAGCTCCAGAAAATCGGCAGCCTTCTTTAAGCACATATCATCAATCTGAGGCTGATCATCAGTGATGCTAGATGGATGTTTGCAAAAAGCATCATCGATACTTTCATTAAAAGTTTGTTTAATACCATTACTATTAGTAACCTCCATGATTCTTATACTTTCAAGAGCTAAAGAAGAAGCAAGCTGGACAATCAGTGACATGGAGCTAAGAAAAAACCCCAAGATCTTCTGAACACATTCAAAAAGTTCAAAAAGAAAGATCACATTAGCATCTTGCTTAGCACCAAGAGAGAAAGGGAATCCAATGAGTCCATTGGGGGCTCAGTGAAGGTAAAAAAGGTAAACCTCGCCGAACTTGGGAAATCTATCTGCACAATCTTTAAAGATATACTGAGATAATAGCTTGAGATGTTTGTTGATGACTTCTGTGTCCACTCCAGTTGGGGGAAGTACCCTGAGAAACTTCACTTGGTCTTTAAGAGGTATCAACTGTATCAACTCTCCTTGAACAGTTCTAATTCAGACACTTTCTAGTTTCACAGCCTCTTGAACTTGCACAAGAAATTCCCAACTATAGAAAGAAGAGCCCAAGCAATCCTGTCATCGAGACATAGTAAATTATTCAATGCCACTGAATCCAGATGCTTGAACCTATGAGCATTATTCCTCCCATAATTCTTTGCCACCTTTATGGACTTTTTGGATTTTCTTATCCTAACAAAATCAATCGGGCTACATGGATGAGAAGGGCTGAGCCAAACATAAGCACTTTGCTTTCTGAATCTATCATGCTTGAGAAAGGACAGGTTAAGTTTAAAAGTGGGAGGGATAGCCCTACGGCTCCTATCCTTGAGAATATGTAAGATGGAGAATATAAAGAAATGATTAGAAATAGATGATTCTTTGATCACACCAAAGAATGAAGATATATGTAACCACCAAGAACCAGATGTGAGGCGTAGAACCTGTCGAGTCTAGTGGCTCACCATGAGAGATCTGAGCGTTTGTTCCTCCAGATGAATTCCTTAGGTGATGCAGTTCTATCCATCTCAGAAAGGTTGAGGAGATCATGCTTAAGTAATAATCTGTCCCACGCTTGAACTTCCTCCCATGATTTAGTTTTTAAATCATTCAACTTGTCATAAGGAAAGGTTACCGTATTCCAATCACCCTTGACTACACCATAACCATCAAAATGTATTCGAATAGCTACCATAAATCCTTTCTCACTTCTAAAGATCAATTTTGGACTAAGAAAACGCTTGCACAAAATGGTTGCACCATCGAGCCTCTCTCACATGCATCAGCAAAGGACTAAAGATCCCTAAGCTTGATGGGGAGGTCTACACCAGATTTCAATTCTTGTAAGGCAAGGAAAGCCACCTTTCTAAACTTGACCATATCAACAACTGCTTGTTGCTTGGGAGGCATGCCAAGGCCTCTAATATTCCAAAAGAGTAAGCTTAGCAACTTCATGCAGCACTTACACGTTCGAGTCCAGTTCCCCTAGCAGATCGTAGTCATCGATAGATGCCTGTGCTTTCCTTGCCCACTTCTTGAGAGAGCCAAGATTGCAGATCTAGAATTTCTTGCTCCATTCTTAGAGGGAGAAAGGTTTTCTTTATCTTGGGTGCCCTTCTGTTTGACGTCTTTGGAAACAACTACAAGAGGAGCATATTTCTCCAGACCGACTCAGAGGTCGTTCTTGACCGAGGTATATGGAGTCGAGACAGCTGGCTTCTTGCCATCTTGCTCCTCCTGAGGTTTGGCTGCTGCACCTTGTTGCTCTTTCTAAGGTTTGCTTGTTTCATCCACTGCTGATTTCTCCAGGGTTTTACCAAATTTCTTCGGACACTCTCATGCAGAATGACCATTCCCCTGCAAACATAGCATGCATCAGGAAAGGGGGAGGACGTAATAGCATAGACAAGCTCAATACCGGAGGCATCTTCCAGCTCCAAGATTTCGGGTAGTTCCACTCTATGATCCCACACGATGCAAGGCTTCCTATCTCACATGGGCTTCCACTGGACTGTCAAAGGAGGTACGTAGAGCAACCGGCCCAAAGGAGCAGCAATATTTTTTACTTCATTTTCCAGAGTTGTGTGTAGGTTTGGGAAAGAGAGCCAAATGGGAGAAGACCCGGCTGACCATAGCAAACAATGCACAAGCTCGCCCCAGCATCCGATGGAGCAGGTGAGAAGCCATTCTCTTCCCTCGGCAAAGCCAAGAAGAACCTGAAAGTACATGGCGTGGCACAGTCGAAGTATAAGTTGCACTACAGTTCCATCGCCAAGGAGACCTTAGCTTTACTGGTACGTCTGCCTTCACCCAAGGAACGACGGCGATCGACAAAAATGCCCTCGAGGTCGTTTACCATAGCTTCAAAAATTGACAGAGGAGGTATGCTTCACTCTCTCCGTGTAGGAGGTATCGTCTATTTCCACATCATCACCTGCTCGTCATTGCTTCCCATGCTCCATAGTTGCAGGCAAAGGATCACTAGCATACAAGCACGGGGTAAAAGGACGACACTTGTGCCAATCTTGAACAGCAAGCTTCCTACACCCGAGTTAGCCTTTAGAGCATAAGGCCACCACCTCTCCCACTTAGTCCCTCGTCTCAAAGTCTTTTTCCTAGGGTTTAGGGATGGGTAATGGATTCAGCATATGATAACTTAAAATTGGGCCATTGGATTGCTCATGGATAAGGGCACCGATGAAGGTAAAATGCCGATTGATGGCCACAATCCATTTGATGACTGTGCAAAGATGATGGGGGAGGCATTAGGTAGAGGTGATTTTGAAGGTGTGGATAGGCCATGGCTAGATAGGCCATTATGACAATGATGCTAAATCGGTGGGGTGTGGGATAGAATCATTATGATGTAAAACCACCTTATGAGTGATTTCTAGTGTTGAGCAGGGCCACATGTAAAGGCCTTTAAATAAAGAAAGCCTTAACTAATTGGGGGCCTTTAACTAGTTTGAGACTCAAAGTCAAGTTGAGGTTTTGGGATTTTATTTTATTAGACAATTGGAATGAAAGATCAAGCAAGAGTGAGAGCACAATTGGTTCCAGCAAGAGAGAGTAAGACAATATATGGGAACTCCCACAATCATAATATGTGACCAGTCTTCCCTTATTCTATTGTTATAGAAAGAATAAATGATAAAGTGAGAGTGATGGGTGGTCGTTTATCAGCAGTATATAGGTGTGCAAGTATTGTGTACAAGTAAATATAGGTGGTTAGACACATGTGACCTTTAACCCTCAACAACCTTCCACTTGAAAGGTAAATGTGCTTGAGTGTGGAGAAAAAAAGGAAAAAGAAACAAAATACAAAGTATACATATAAGTTTAACACGATGGGGAATAGACATAATCTCATTCTACACCCATCAACTTCCTAAGGAAAGTACAATGTTTCATTAGGAGACTTTTAATGAGTAAATATATAGGATTCTCATATATTGAGAGATCTTGACAAGCTCTATTTGCTTGTCATCAATCACCTTGCTAATGA
The DNA here is from genome assembly GCF_053477565.2 of Lygodium microphyllum. NCBI lineage: Eukaryota > Viridiplantae > Streptophyta > Polypodiopsida > Schizaeales > Lygodiaceae > Lygodium > Lygodium microphyllum. Next base: position 58,384,319 of record NC_141141.1, on the reverse strand, counting down.
AGTGATAATAGACCTCAATGTGCTTGGTCTTCGCATGAAAGACTGGATTATGTAGCAAGTGGATAGTTCTCATAGAGTCCGAATGTAAGGTGGGAGTTATAGTCATACCAAGGTTTGTAACTAGACAACATAACCATAGTGCCTCCTTACAAGCCTTAGTGGTTGTAATGTACTCAGCCTTGGGAGTAGATAAGGCCATGCATTTTTGTATCATGGATATCCAAGAAACACCACATCCAGCAAAATGGTAAAGACATAGCTAAATATGTACTTCTTACTATATGCATATTTTGTATAAGGAGAGTCTTTGTAGCCCATAACTATAATATCCTGGCCACCATAATGAATACACATATTTGCAATGCCCTTAAGCTATCTCATGATGATATCCTTTACAACATTCCAATATGACCAACCAAGTATTGCCATATAATGAGCCAAACTCCTACTACAAATGTTATGTCAGGTCCAGTGGCTATCATAGTATACATTAAATTGCCTATCGTGGATGGATACAAGATTTTGACCAACTCGGCCTTCTCATCATTTATCAGGGGACAATTTGGGTGACTGACCTTTATATGGCAAGGTAATGGATTGCTACCAAGCTTACCATCCTATAGAGGGAATCACCTAAGTCCTCTGTGGATACACTCCTTCTGAGTCAAGTAGAGAAGTTCCTTAAAGTGATTGCGCATAATGCATATACCAAGTATGTGAGAGGCATATCCCATGTCCTTCATCTTAAAGCTATTCTTGAGTTGTCTTTAAAACATCTAGCTCAACATGAGCACTCCCATCAATTAGCATATCATCAACATATAGTATCAAAATGATAAGGCTACCATCACATGCCTTCTTTTAGTGCTATGGAAATGACCTTGCAAATGTATAAAAGCATCAAACTAGTGGTACCATTCTCTAGGTGCCTGCTTAAGTTCATAGGGACTCTTTCTCAACTTGCATGCCAGGTGTTTCTTACCCTTTTTCACAAAGCCCTAAAGTTACTACATATAAATGTCCTCATATAGATCTCCATATAAGAAATCCATTTTCACATCCATTTGATAAAGCTCCAGATTTAATTGTATAGCCAAGGCCAAAACCAAGTGCAAGATAGTCAACTTTACCATAGGGGAGAATATCTCATCTAAGTCAACTTCCTTTTCATGTTTAAAACCCTTCACAAACAAATGGCCTTATATGCTAGCTTAGAGCAACTAGGGGTGCTCTTAAACTTCAAGACCCACTTGCATGGTAATGCATATTTACCAAATGGTAAGGAAACCAAGTTCCACATATGATTTTTTTTGTAGTGAATGAAACTCAAACTACATGGCCCTCTCCCAAGAGTGACTATCATCTCTGCGCATAGCCTCCTCATAAGTAAGGGGCTCATCAGAATTTGTGATCAAGTTATAATATATAGAGGGCTCAAAACGACTAGGAGGACATGAGGCTCTAGGAGAGCATCTCAAAATTGGCTATTGGGCTTGTACTACTAAGCTGTTCTTTGTCTAACATCATGAGTCTACATAATAGGAGGATCTTGGGCTACTACATTTTCAACAATTGTAGGTTGTCTTATTGGGACTAACTATATTGTAATAGGAGGCTCCTCCTAAAAGTTCACCTTGCATACCTTAACCAACTGCTTTGGTCTCTTATGCATATTATCCTCATAAAACACAACATCATGATAACGGATAGCATCTTGGGTCTATGGATCCGAAATGTGATAGGCCATCTCATTTGCATTACTATATCCAAGAAAGGTGCATTTGATAAACTTTGGATGCGACTTGTTGCGTTTGTCTTTAGGAATATGACAAAAAGCCTCACATCCAAAGACTCCCAAGTGTGTAAACGAGGGAAGTTTACTAGGCTATACCTCCTCTGAACTTACCACCAAGAGTAGTGCATGGGGATCTATTAATCCAATGAAGTATAGTAGTAACTGCATTAGTCCAAAAATGTTGTGGTAAGCCTACCTGACTAAGCTTACTATAGACTTTTTCCTGAATAGTTCTATTCATGCGCTTTGTAGTAATACCATTTTGGGTGGGATATAAGGGGTCAACTGACGCTTTATACCCCCTTTCATCACAAAACTTCTCAAATGCCTTAGAGATATATTCACCCCTATTGTTAGATCGTACTTATTTCAACCTATACCCAAAGTGGTTCTCAATCATATTAAGAAAGCGTTGAAACGTAGGCAAAACTTGTGAGTTCTCCTTTATGGGAAAGGCCCATACCTTTTGTGAACAATCATCAATGAATGTAGCAAAATACTTTGCACCAATTAATGACTGAGAGGGCATGGGACCACAAACATTTAAATGTATAAGAGCCAACATCGCACCCACATGTATAGAATCAAACTTTTTATGTGAGTTGCAAGTCTACCTACCATATAAACAATAATTAATTGAATCAAAACATAAGTAGTCAAGAGGTGGTAAATACTACAAACGAGTCAATACTTTCATTCCTTTAAGGGATGCATATCTAAGTCGGTGATGCCAAAGAGATACATGTGAAAGATCAGTCATGGCTAAGACACGATCAACATATTGAGATATAAGCAAGGGATGTAGACTACCAACCTTGGGATCTCTAGCAAAAATGAGATTGTCTTGTGTAATCTTCCATATAGAATCACCCAAAGATATATGATACTTATCATCATCCAACTATCCAATTGAGATAAGGCTTTTAATCAAAACTGGGACATGACATAGATCATGCAGTACAAACGGAGCACTAGTACCAAACTGCAGTCTCACGTCACCTATCCCAAAAATATGATAGATACGATCATTACCTAGTTTAACTAAACCTATAACAGTGCGGTAGGTACAAAACCAAGGATAATGTAGGGTCACATGAAAGGCAACCCTCAAATCAAGGGGCTGTTGGGGGTAAAGGCGCCTCCGCCGTGCCGCCCCGTGTATTACTACACTGACAGTACCCGCCACTGCACACTGCAGGTGGCGGGCGCCCGTCACGTCACTTTATTCTTTATTCTTTTAGTGACAGTTTGAATAAAGGAAGGCCCGGTCACACATTGTGACTGTTGGAGTTCCCATTTCTTGTCTCTCTCTTTCTTGCTCTTGCTCTCCCGCCATAGCTCGCGTGCAAGCTTCGATCCTTCTCACCTTTCAACTGGTATCAGAGCTTGGCATTCTCTTGCTCGAGCTCGACTCGGTGCTTCCCGACCTTCGCATCGACTCGCTTCACGCATTGGGTCTCCATCCCGGCAGCCATATCCGATCTCCCCGAGCTCCCGTCACTCCCCGGCTTCCCGAGCACCTTCCCAGCCTATTGAGGCACCTTCAAGGCATTGATACTGAGGTATTTGATCATTCTTTCACGGTTTTATTTCAGTCTACAGGTTGCAAACAGCAAGGGCAGCCATGGCTTCAAACTCTTGAAGCTTATTCCCCTCATATTGTGCCTTACACCTATCAAGGCTCAAAGAGGCTTGTCATAGGCCTTTGATAGGCCCTTCTTGAGCCCCCCATTACCCCCTTTTCAGCCCATGTGAAGCAGCAGCAAGTTCAGCACCAACAGGGCAGATTGCATCATTTTTTTCCAGGCTGTGAGCACTCATCTACTTCAGCTCCACACTTGGCCATTGCTTCTTGCTCTCTACCTTGATCAAGAGGGCTATAGACTTCATGTTTGATGTCATTCAAGATTTGGGCATTGGTCTTGATCATTCGGGGCTGATTTCTTCAGATTTGGGACTGTCATAAACTGTCATAACAGGCTGAAAACAGGGCAGCACCATTGGCATTAGCATTTGTTGCTTATACTCCATTCCGGTTGTGCTATTTGATGCCCGTATGCGGTCTACATGATGCCTAGTGCCTTGGGAATGTATGCACATGATTATGCCATGATTTTGGCTTGAAATATTGGCTGATTTGGGACTATTATTTACTGTTATACAGTGCTGGAAACAGGGCAGCCACACCTGGCATTGGCATTTGATGCTTATACCCTACTCCGGTTACCTTGTTTGATGCCCATATGCGGTCTATTTCCTACCCGGATGTATTGGGGATGTATGCATTTGGTTTGACCATGATTTTGGCTTGAATTCGGGGCTGAAATCTACTGTTTAGAACAGTAAATACATGCTGGAATAACAGTGGGCTGAAGGTACTTTACATGCTTTGGCACTTACCTACCGATACCGGATGTATGCTTTGAGCTTTGGCATGATGTCTCTGACATTTGGGGACGACTTGGAGCATATGTATGAGATTATGGGATGCTTTTGAGCTTCGCATTAGCTCCATCTTCACTGGCATTTGGACCGACTTGGCATGCTCATGGACCGCCTATGCCTCATGTCTCTGCTTGACAGTTAGGCTTTTGCATTACATGCTTTGGTTCGTGACATATGCTATTTGGTTCGTGTATGCCATACCGACATTTGGAGCTTGGATTTGGATGTATTTGAGCATTCCCGGCTTACTTGATCACTGATCTTGGTTGCTATTTGGATGTCATTGAGTTGACCGAGAGCTTATTTGGGCTTATGTATTGCTTCATGGTTAATACGACCGGTGCTTCATGTATGTCATGCTCTCTTGGATGCGCTTGATGCATTGATAGGGTCACTTATCACTGGTGCTTTCTCTTGGGTTGTCTGAGCTTCTAAGCTCGCCTTGTACGCCTTTTGTGCCAGTGGGAGCATTTTACATGCTTGCTTGACCTTTGACAGTTGCATGCTATTGGAGCACTTACATGTATTTGGAGCAGTTTATGTCTTGAGCAGCTACATACGCATTGAGACTTTGGGATCATACTCCGATCTTTATGGATATGCATTGATGTACTCTTGGTTCACAGGATGCTTATGAGCTGAGTCTCATATTTGGATCTTTCTCTTTGAGCAGATACCTATTTGTGTCAGGTTTTGGTAGTTACAGGAACACTTTGCCTAGAGTGTCTGGGGGTGTGTCTTTCACTGGCAGATGTTATTTTGACATGCTTGGTGTTGAGCTCATGTTCTTTTCACTGTCATTGGCCTTGCTTATGTCCATTTCATGCCGGCTTTGGACCTAGCATTGTTTGCTTGACATTGGATCCTATTTTGGGACAGTTTGCTCTCTAGACTGCATACCTGCAATTTATTACAGCAAGCAGTTATTGGTGGACTGAGGTGTACTTTTCATGCTGAAATATCCTGATTTGGTGTACCGCACCTAGTACTAAGTGGGCAGCCACTTTTGGCACACTTTGCTCGCCCTTTGGACCCCGTTTTGGTCATTTTTGGGCAGTTTCTGCAGTAAAACAACAAGCAGTTTTGGACTGTTTGGGCATTTCCAGCCTGCATAATGGCGTCATCTTCGCATGATAGTGCCATCTTTAACATTACAAAGTTGGATGGTACCAACTACTCTTACTGGAAGAGTCAAATATGGCAGGTTTTGGTGCAGAAATCTCAGATTAAGCCACTTCGGTTGAGTGGGGAGCAGCCTGAAACTATGGACAATGACGACTGGCTTGAACTTGATGAGCTATGCAAGTCCACGATTGTATTGTCTCTCACTGAACAGGTACATTATAATGTATTTGAGGAAGCACAGAGTGCATGGGATCTATGGAATAAGATCAAGAATCTTTATGATAAGAAAAGTCCGGCGAGTCAGATGTACTGGTTGAAGCAGCTTATGGATCTGCGCATGAAGGATAATGCGACTATGTCTGCTCACTTGAGCCAGTTCCATGCTATACTAAAGAACCTGACTTCGCAGGATATCACCTTTGGAGAGGAAGTAACTCCTCTTTTCTTGCTTGGGACTCTGAATGAGTCATGGGATGTATTCCGCACTGCCCTATGTGCCTCTAGTGCTACTCTAAAATTGGCAGATGTTGAGAGTGCTCTTCTTCAGGAAGAGGTGAATCGCAAAAACTTGGATGCCTCTCGTGGTAGTCATGCTTTGACAGTTAGAGGTAGGAATGACAGGTATGACCGTGGTAATGGCCGAGGCCGTGACTCGCAGAAGGGTCGGTCTAAATCTCGCGGTGGCAAGTCGCGTAGTAAGTCGCGTGGGCGCAATGCAAATGTCACTTGTCATCATTGTGGGAAAAAGGGCCATATTAGACCACAGTGTCATGAGTTGCGCAATGAGAAGCGCAAGGATAAGGGGAAAGATAAAGTGCAGGAGAAGTCCTCTGATCGCAGCATAGTACCTACGAAGTCCAGCGTCAAGATTGAGGAAATTAATGTCACGCAGACTGAGGAGTCCGATGGTGGTGATGAATTTATACTTGCAGCTAGTTCTTCTGATGCTTCACACTTGACTGAGACACCTAGTATGTATGCACAGTGCTGGTTATTGGATTCAGGTGCGTCCTTCCATGTGACGCCTTACCGTGAGTGGTTCCACTCTTACCGCACTATATCTGGTTCAGTCCGACTTGGAGACGATAGGTCTCTTGACATTGTGGGCATGGGTGATATTCAGTTGCAGTTTTCCACTGGCAGTTCATTTTTGCTTAGGGATGTACGTCATGTACCTGCGCTTACGCGCAGTCTTATGTCTGCAGGACAGCTGGATGATGCAGGATTTCATGTATGTTTTGGGGATTCTGCCTGGAAAATTATCAAAGGTAGACTTGTGCTTGCTAGAGGCGCCAAGGCTGGCAGCCTCTATCCTCTTGTTGTATCTGGGTCTTCTGTAGACCATGTTTTGGCAGTGGGCTCTATCCCACATGTATCACTTTGGCATGCCCGTTTGGGGCATATGTCTTTGAAGGGAATGAAAATGTTATCTGGTTTGCAGTATCTTCCGCCTTTGGATTATGCACGTTTTGACTCGTGTGATCATTGTCTTTATGGTAAGCAGAATAGGTCTACACATAAGAAATCGGGTAGGCCACGCATGAGTGAGCCCTTGGCATTAGTGCATTCCGATGTTTGTGGGCCTATGCCTTGCATGTCTATGGGTGGCGCGAAGTACTTTGTTACCTTCATTGATGATTTTTCTAGGAAAGTGTGGGCTTATCCCATAAAGCAGAAGTCCGATGTCTTGGCAGTTTTTCAGAGATGGCTTGCTCTTGTTGAGAACCAGACTGGGTATAGGCTGAAATGCCTTAGGACAGATAATGGGGGAGAATATGTCTCGCATGCTTTTGAGCAGTTTTGTGATGACAGGGGTATTAAGCGTCAGTTGACCGCCCCTTACACCCCACCCCAGAATGGTTTGGCTGAGCGCATGAACAGGACTATTCAGGAGCGTGTGCGCTCTATGCTTAACCATGCAGGCCTACCCCCGAGTTTTTGGGCTGAGGCAGTTAGTACGTCAGTGCATGTCATAAACCGATCGCCTTCCAGTGGATTGGATTTCCAGGTTGCAGAGGAAGTTTGGGCTGGTAAGCCACCCTCTTATGCGCATCTCCGTGTCTTTGGATGTGAGGCATTCTGCCATGTGCCCAAGGACAAGAGGAGTAAATTGGATCCAAAGAGCATTAAATGCATATTCCTTGGCTATGGTGAGTCAGGAGAGATGGGCTATCGCCTATGGGATCCGCAGGCGCGGAAAATAGTACGCAGCCATGATGTCGTCTTCCATGAAGACAAGATGCACAGGCAGCCTGAGAAGGTGGTTGAGATCCGCAGAGTGATCTTTCAGGAGGAGCCTAAAGCTCCAGCACAGCCAGTAGTACAGCCTGCAGCAGTTCCTCCATAGGGCCAGGATGTTGGACAAGTAGTTAGACAGGCAGCAGAGCCTGCGGTGAGACGGTCTGCTAGAGATAGACGTCCACCTGACAGATTTCAGCCCTCTATGCATTATGTTTTGGTTACAGATACAAGAGAGCCTTTCACTTATGATGAGGCTATGCGCAGGGGTGACAGTCACTCCTGGGAGAGGGCTATGCAGTCTGAGATAGACTCCCTGCATAAGAATGAGACTTGGGATTTGGTTGCCTTGCCTAAGGGCAAGAAGGCTTTGCCATGCAAGTGGGTGTACAAGCTGAAAAGTACCCCTGGACACCCCAAGCCGGCATACAAGGCTAGATTGGTAGCAAAGGGTTTTAAGCAGGAACATGGTGTGGACTTTGATGAGGTGTTCTCTCCTGTGGTTAAGATGACCACCCTGCGCTTAGTCTTGGCTTTGGTTGCACAGCTTGACTTAGATCTATATCAGATGGATGTCAAGATGGCTTTTCTACATGGGGACTTGCATGATGAGATCTATATGGATCAGCCTAAGGGCTTTGCAGAACCTGGCAGGGAGCACCTAGTGTGTAAGTTGAAGAAGAGCTTGTATGGCTTGAAGCAGGCACCTAGGGAATGGTATCATAAGTTTGATGCCTTTATGCAGTCACAGGGCTACAGCAGGAGTGCTATGGATCCGTGTCTTTACACGAAGAAAGCCCGTGATGGCAGTTTGCTTATCTTGGTACTCTATGTTGATGATATGCTGATAGTAGGGAAAGCTCATGATGAGCTAGATGCTCTTAAATCTCAGCTGAAGAAGAACTTTGAGATGAAGGATTTGGGACAGGCCTCACATATACTTGGGATGCACATTAAGCGCGATAGGCATCAGGGACTTTTGTATCTCTCACAGCGGGAGTACATTCATAAAGTCCTTGAGCGCTTCCGCATGCAGGACGTAAAGCCTATTGGTTGTCCATTACCTTCTTATGTGAAGGTATCACAGGCCGATTGTCCGCAGACAGATGAGTAGAGGGCCGAGATGGCCAAGATCCCTTATGCATCAGCCGTGGGCAGTTTGATGTATGCCATGATAGCCACTCGTCCAGATATTGCACATGCAGTTGGTGTTGTGGCACGCTATATGGCTACACCTGGCAGCAGACATTGGGATGCCGTGAAGGGTATCATGAGGTACCTGAAGGGCACAGCAGATATGTGTATTTGCTATGGCAGCCAGGATACAGGGGTCGTGGGGTACACTGACTCCGATTATGCAGGACATGCAGATAGTAGGAAGTCCACTTCTGGCTATATATTCACCTATGCTGGAGGGGCTGTCTCTTGGATGTCCAGGGTTCAGAAGTGTACGGCTTTGTCTACCACTGAGGCCGAGTATGTTGCAGCCACTGAGGCTTGCAAGGAGGCCATATGGTTAGGCCGTCTAGTTGCTGACCTTGGGATTGATGCTACACCTACACTGCATTCGGATTCTATGAGTGCCATTCAGTTGGCTAAGAATCCGGTCTTCCATGCGAAGACGAAACACATTGAGGTGAGGTATCACTTCATACGTGGTGTCGTGGAGGACAAGTCTGTTGATCTTGTCAAGATCTCCACTGACGAGAATCCTGCAGATCTGCTCACGAAGAGCCTCACTACTGAGCGCTTTGCCTTCCTCAGGAGGTTGATGGGCGTTGGATGAGATGTCGCCTTTCCTCATCCCTTGTACCTATGTACATTTGTACTGTCTTTTCTTTTTCTTTTCTCTCTCACTAGGGCAGATTCGCCTTTAAGTGGGAGGTTGTTGGGGGTAAAGGCGCCTCCGCCGTGCCGCCCCGTGTATTACTACACTGACAGGGGCCAGCACCACTAAGAGTAAGAGAACTAAACACCATTCAATTGAGTAGCATCAAGTGAGGAAGCATCAATAATATAATCATCTAAACTATACTTTGATGCATTGATCTCCTCAATCTTAACAATGGAATTAGGAACAATGCAATCATCAATAGACTTGGAATTATCCTACACTTTCCATTCTCCTTTTTTATGCCTATTATCATTATACACTTTATAGCATAGTGGTCTTATGTGATATTGTTGCTTGTAATGATGACAAGTATGAGAGGATTTAAGATCATGACATTTAGTGCATAACTGCCCACAAGAACTAGACTTGCCTCTATGGGGTTGTGAGTCTCTACCATTGTGATCATTATTCCCTTTATCATCATGTCTACCTCTAACTATAAGTACATGAGAAGTACAAGTTGTATCAATGTTCATCCTATTCACTTTTTGTGTAAGCAAGACACTCTCTACATCAAAGCATTTAAAGCCATATTCAGGAGAATTACTGCTCATAACAGTATAAAATGTATCCCAAGACTCAAGTAGTGTAACAAGTAAGAATGCTTAATGCTATCTTCAAATTGAATGGCCTATGAGATAAGGTAGCTAAAATAGGAGTGAAACTTATTCAAATGTGTGGACATGGAAGTACACTTCTTTATACAAAGATCCACATGCTTCTTCAATCAATACAACTATGAAGCAAGGCTTTTCTTATCATAGATCACATATCTTTTTCCATAAATCACATAAGCACTATCTTCATCTGTTGCTGCAATAACATTGAAGAGTCTATGAGCATTTCAATGGGTCGGGACATGTCAAGCCTCGAAGGCCCGGGAAATAGATATGACCGTGATGAATTTTCCCTAGCCTCGTTGTTAGGGGAGCTGTTGTTGCGATATCGATGCGATTGCAGCGACACCTGCCATGAGCTCATTGTAGAGCTTGGCCCAAGAAGAGAGTTAGCCCATGACTATGCGTTGGTTCGTGCGATGTGGGCACTCGCAAGGGTGATTGTTCGTGTTCAGCAGCGTGACTTTGTTGCGATTCGTGCACGGTTGTTGGTTTTGTAGTGACCCAGGCGTTGAACACGCTTGTACGAAGACCTATGTTACCCTGCATCCACTTGTCACCTTGTGAGAGCACATGCTTGATTTCATTAAGTAATTCAACATATGCAATTATGTTAAGATGTGACTTTTCAAAATGCTATGATGTTAATTGCAATGCGCATGCGATTGCTTGTCAAAGATGTGTCATAGATTAGCGGTAGGCAGAAGAAGTTGTACAAGTGGGGAGTTGCCTTTTACCCATCAAAAGACAAAAAGTTATGTCTTGATAACTTGTCAAGCTACTTGCACATCATAGGGGCTTAGTCGATTTGTACTAGGCGGGGCGAGTCCGATTGGTTAAGCGACTAGGCTGGTGCTGGTGTGGGACTCTCATGAGGTCGGGCAAGGCACATGTCGGCCGGGACACGAATGGTGTAGTCTCGGGCCGCCACCGTTTCCAAAATGCCTTTAAATAATTCATTGAACTCTTCTCTGTCTCGGGCCGCCTTTTCTACCCTTGAGCATCTAGTGCTTGAGCGTACGCTGGGGGTTTGTGCAACTGGTGTTGCCACTTCTTGCGTGCTTCGTTGAGCTTCTACTTTCCTGGTTCAAGGATTTTTTGGCCTCGTCTGGGGCGGTGCCTCTTAGGTCTGCGATTCTTTGCATATCTTTTGAGAGTGGGCACGTGGCGCTCCGGCGGAGGGGTGCATGTTGCATGTTCCCGTCGTCCGTGAAGAGCATCTCTGCATGCTAGTTGCTCGTGGTTCTCCATGTTTTCCTTATGGGGGGCCTGCAAGATGCAACCCAAGGGTTAGGCCTTGATACGGAATAAGATCATTCGCATAGGAGGGATTTCAGTGTGGGTTATCAAATGCATATGACGAGAAGAGGAGGGGTGGAACATGTTGTACTCGTTGTAGAGGGATGGCCCCCGTAATGGTGTCCATTTAGCCTCTAGCCACTAGCAGATCTCGTCTCACTCCGAGTTACATCGGTTGGTGGTCATGTGGCAGGGCTCATCCTCGGAAGGATAGGCCGAAAAGGGAAAGGTGTATAGAGAGGGGCTGCACCCTGCTTACCTCATCAGAGATGTTGGTCAGGGCTTTCCATGGTGGCAATGCGGGGTGCATGCCCTTTGCCCGAAGGTGGGAATGGTCATGTGAGAGGGGGACCGGATGAGTCTAGCTTGTTGGCCCCAACTCTTTTGTCTGCGCTTGACTTTTTATTGCTTGTCTGTGTTACTAGTGTCTATACAGGGTGACACAAAAATCATTGTTTATATATATACATATTTACGAATCCATGTCACTTCACAAGGATAGAAACCAATTGTAGAACTCGGGATTGTACTGAAGTGTGGCACACGCATCTAGTATTCGTGGCAGCTTACTCAATACTGATAGATATTTTGCCACATCGAGCAGTATGGAACCTTGCCCGAGTCTACCGGCAACATGTAACTCCTTCTCAGTGAGAACCTTATCAAACAGAGAGTTTTCTTGGCTAGGTTCAGCCAAGTCTGTACCCAGAATGGCAGTCAGCACTCAAAGGGAAGTTGGTGCCACATAGGTTGGGTCTCTTTGAGATCGCCATTTGGCCAATCGCTCCTCAGAGACTGTCATGATCTAAGCTCCTACTTCGACCATTGCAATGCAATTTTCACACCAACACTGTTCAAATCGACTTCGGCCCTCTGACAATCGCTTTAGTTGCTCTATCTCTAAGAGATTTGGTTGGTCGAGCGCATCATTGAATGTGACAGTTAAGTGCAGTTCGTTGACTTCCTCGCCCGAGATGAGTAGCATGCGTTCATGCAAGAGCCTGCTATAGTGCTCATCAAGATGTTCTTGCTCTTCCCAAGATAAGGGAAATGGCAAGTATTCTCCGAGCTGCTCTTTAGGGAATGCGCGCATGTTTGCCAGGACATAGACGCGTGCGAACACCTTGAGCTTGGCATCCAACTTAATTAAGCATTTGGTGACACTTCTATGTTCAACGAGGGCTTGCTCGATTGCTATCTCATGCAAGGTTCTAGGAGTTTTCCTTGGCTTTAGCGTAGCTGGGGGCTCAGGCCTAGATGAGCAGGATCGGTCAACGCTAGGATGTTTGACGCTCTGGGGGTTTCCATGTTTCTCCTGAGGCTTCGTTATTGCATCATGGTTTTCCTTGGATGTGACTTGTGATTAAGTGTTGCAAGCAGCCATTGATGATAACGATTGCTTTGATTTTTCAGAGCACACGGATGTGTCGTTTCACCGCTATTAGGAGAGGCGTCAATGGGTTCATTGGCGGGTGGACTCGATGCTTTATTCATCAACTCTTCAACGCTCTTCGTCTCAATGTTCTTGGGGTCCCCAACCACCTACAACTGTTTTTGTTTTCGTTGTTTTCTTCTCTTTTTCTTGGTTAGTGAAGGCGCATCTCTCAACGACTCAGGACCCTGGACCAGGTCAACCGTTGTCATGCTTGGTAGGGCCTTAACATTTCCTTTCTCTAGTGGGTCCTCATGGGACATAGTTGTGGCCTGCTGAATAGTCTTGCTAGGTTGATTGGTTCGATGCGCCATCTCCTTGGCCACACCTTTGAGAGGTTTCTCCTCAAGCCTAGGCTTTAGGTGCTTTGGAAGGGCTGGAGTTGTCGGGGATACTGGTTGCGGCGCCTCTTCCATAGGTAAACTACTAAGGACACGCTCCGCGAGGGACATTGTCACAGCCAAGGGCTGTGACTACTGTGATCCTTGATTTGAAGTACTAGTAGCTAGTTCAGTGGACTTGCTACTATTGGTGGATTGTGGTGTCCAGTCCTTAGGGCAATTGGAAGTGGTCACGTCCCTTGTTGCCCGTTGAGCATTCACCTGTGTAGATCTAGTCGCATTGGGTTGCACAGGCCTATCCTTGGGCTGAGAGCTATGGCTAATGTCATATTCCCCCTCTTGGATATTTGGAAGCTTTGATGGAGATAAAGATTGGGAGCGAGCAGCCACCATTGACGACCGCTGTTGTGCTTCTTGTGTCCGTTTGGAACAAGAGGATGCAGGAGATCTAGGACTCTAAGGTGGACCTGGCACTGACTGAATGACTTGCTCGAGGCTATTAGACAATTGTGCCATTTGCTTTGTTGAGCAGTCAGCCTTGCCATGAGCGATGTTGTGCCGGTGGTGCTCATTATCCTCTTGGGAAGTCAAAGGCTCCTTGGTCACTAGTGGATCTCGTGCATGCTTGACAGTTACCTTCGATATCTGCTTGCTAAGCAAGGTAACCTAAGGATCTAATTTTTGATAGGTCCTGTTGGGTTTCTTGATTTCCATCGTGAGGGGCTCAATCGCTCCAATATTTTTGGTTCAAGACTTGGATTTTTGTTCAAGTTTCCTCCTACGCCTCTTTGCTTTTGACATATTTTGGGCTTCTGGTAGAGGTGGTTTAGTAGGGGGTTTAGGTATCCAAATCCATTGGTTGCCTACATAATACCCTCGAGCACGAAGCAATGCCTTGGAAATCCATCGTGACATTGTGCTAGCTCCCCATCGATGCCTTCGTCTAAAAGGCTTAGGCTTCTTTCGTGGTCTTCTACGATATTTGTAAGTCCAAACCCTATCCTTGGCCTTGTCTCCTAACCTTTTTGTTTCAAGTATGGCCTTACTCACTGGTTCTCTCAGTTCAACCTGCACTTGTATCAACTCTTCCAGCAACTCCTTGCTCTCATTAGTAGGCTTGACTGTTACGTCAGCACCTTCCTTGCCTTCCTTTTGAGGTTCGATGAGGTCACCCTTGCTAAAGGTTGTGACTATCCTTACACCCGGTAGTGTCAGGTGTATCCTCTGTGCTACATAGTCGGCTTCACACTTTGTTGCCTTTTTGAAGGGCCTTCCTAGGAGGATTTCCTTTCCACAATTCTCGCCATTTGGAGGGACATAGAATAGGAATGGCAAGCTTTCTGTTTCAATAGTTATAAGGATTCTGCACTTCCCTAGAAGTGCTTGTGGGTGTTCCCCGTAAGGATTAAGAGTTGCATCAGTCGGTTTGAGCTCTGGTTGACCTAGTAGAGTCCATGCTTTGTAAGTCAAGATATTGAAATCTGCTCCTTCATCAATGAGAGCATCAACACTATGCTCTCTTTTTGCGGTGAGTTTGACCCTAAGATAAGCAGGGGGCACTATGTCTTCATCTTCCGGGTCTTGGTTTACATCTTCAAGCCTTCTAATACATGCCTTTGAGCCCCTAACTGCACAGTTAGACGTGGATTCTCTACGGAGGTCTTGAGTCGTCTATGCAGCGCTGCTCAAGGTACTTCTATCATCAGGACTGTCATGTCTAGTTATTCTTGCTTTTGTAGCTTGATGTTGTTGTTTTCCACTTTGACTAGATGCAGTCCGGATGCAACACTACGTGTTTTCAGTGAGGCCTATTTGCCCTTGTTGGCTAGATTGGCCCATTGGGGTTCTAGGGTCTCTGTTTCTCTCGGTTTGGATGTGGGCCTTTGGTTGCTCTTTTGTCGATGAGAATCTGTGTTCACGTAGAGCCATTACTACACCAGGGTATACTTTGGAGGATCTGTTACGGCTTGCGTTTTCTCTCCAACCTACTTGGGGGAGGTGCGGAGGGGGCAAAGCTCCCTCTGTGGGGGTCCTCTCCTACTGGCGGGAGTCCTTGAGTGGTTTATCTGAGTGAGTTCCTTCAGTTATTGAATGCAACCCTTACTTTATGGTCACTTAGTGTGCGTGTTGCTCCTCGTGCACTTGTGCTTAGTCAGGCTTTCAATTTCTTTAAGTGCATTCAGGTGCGAAAATTCACGGTGAGTGCAAAAAACTACTTGGAGCGTCTTATGTACTCCCACTTGTTCGGGCCTATAGGCTTGCTGGTCACTTTTTTGGCCGCCTTGACGAGGTTCAGCGCCTTTCTAATGTGTTGCCGTGTCTGTTTTTGGTCCAATCAAGCTTTACAACTCAGCGGTTTGCGTCTAAGTCCCTGGGTCTCGCAACTGCCTACTTCTAGCTGCTAAGCGGCCGAGCCCTACGATTTTGCCTATTCCGTGTGCCGGAATCAAGTTCTGAGCATCCTAAGGGCCTTCAACAGTTTGTGTTGCTGAGTTCTAGCTAGGTCAGGTCAAGTTTCTGAGAATTAGATCAAAATTTTTACTCGGCCCAGCTGGTCCGAATTGTAGGGTCTGAGTGCCCGATTCGGCCCGTTTGATGGGCCGAGTAAAAGGGGCCATATGTAATTGTTTGAATGCCAAATTTGGCCAGTCCGAGCTTAGATGTCTGAGGGCCGAGTTGGTCGAGGCCGAGTTCCAAGGTAGTCCGAGTACTTGACTTGGATGGGCCGAGCGTGGCATCTGAGTGATAGTGGTCGAATGGTTTGAGGACCAAGTGATCGAGTGGGCCGAGTCTAGTGGTCAAGAGGGCCGAGTGGGCCAAGGGCTGAATGGCCGAGCGGTCTGAGGGCCGATTCTGGGACGGCCCAGAATCGCCATCACTCAGACACGCAGAGCGCGGCGCATTTTTTCACCGCGAACCTCACGGAATCTGCCGCGCTGAGTGCTGGAGGCCTTCCTCCTAGTTAAGCATCTCTAGATCCATCCTACTCATGTAGGGAAAGGTGTAGAATTACCTGGTCTGGGCAAATATCTCTCTGATGACAATATCGAAGCGGATCCACTTACCAAGCTTTCCTCTTCTCTCATTCTCTCCTGAAACCCTGCAGTGCACAATGTGGCCTTTCTTGCCACTTTTGGCCCCCTTCCCGGGTATGGTATTGATGCCCCCTATTACTCACTTAGCGACTTTAGGCATCACAAGTGAGCTTTTTACCAATTTTTGCACGATTTTTGCCCTATTTTGCAACAGTAAACCCTAATGCTTATTTTCTTTGTTTTTCTTTGTTTTCTCCTACTCTAATGCATCCAAATCATAAAGTAAATACCTACACTACTCCATCTCACAACATAAATCTCAAAAAAGTAAAAACCTACTTGCCAAGGAGGTCGAATATCATCTTCAACCCCCTCCCTTCCTACCTATCTCAAGCGCCGGTTTAGGGAAAACCCTTACGATGCTTGATTTGAAGCGCGCAAGCGCTCAAGGCTTGAGTCAGTTGGTCGCGGCAACGAAACCAAAATGTGGGAGCTTTCGCTCGACCGCCAAGACCCACGAACCGCTTATTGCTTCAAGCGTTCCAAGCCAAGCACTAATGACTACCTCTCACATAGTTGACACGCCATCCATATCTACGGGCGTAGTGAGCGTACCTCCATGCTGTTCGAGTTACCTTCTCTCCCGCGCACTCTGGTAGCTCCACGATCCAAGTGCAAGCTTCAAGCAAACTGCATCCTCAAGCTCCATGCTCCAAGCTCCATTGCCACGAGTAAGACAAGAGAAAAGAAGAGAAGAGAAGAAGAGAGGAGAAGATGGAGAGCTTCTCCTCCTCGGTCCCTCACCCTCACACACTCACTCCCTCACACTCTCACTCTCCCTCTCTCAAGCACAAGCTCAAGCAAGTAAGAACAAGAAGAGGAAGAAGAAGAGGAGAGCTACTTTTTGCCACACACAAGAATGAGCTTCTCATTCACTTTTCAACTTTATATACAAAACCCTAAATCCTTTTTGGGCGGTCATCCCCTTTTCCCTTTTTTACATGGCCAGCCGTATGCTAGGCCCTTTTTCCCATTGTCCTTCTATCTTCCTAGCTTCCTTTCCACCGCCCGCTATATTTACAAATTGCATGGGTGAGAGCCCGACGCTCCTTGAATTAAACCGTGATGCGCTTGCGCTCTTTTACACAAGTTTTATCTTGCGCTTTTCCTTGTGCGTCTTTGCCTTCCATTTCTCTTGCCTTGGCCTTTGTCTTTGTCTTTTATTGTAGCTTTCCGAATTTTCCACCACCTGGCACTCTTTTACAAGATTTTAGGGTGCGCCTTTGTATTTTAGAATGCACCTTTCCCCTTTTGTAGTTGCCTTGGATTTTTAAGGTTGCCCTTGCGCTTTTGGCATTTTCTCCTCTTCTTTCTTCAGTCGAGCTACCTTTTTTCCGCCTTTGCCCTGCATCTTTTTTATTTCCTTTTTCTTTCTTCGTGTTGGGGTTAACAGCTCTCAAAGAAACAACTAAAAATTAAATTTCAACATGGTTGTCCATAAAATTGCAGTAAATGAATGTATAATTGTTGGCAAAAGATTAAAATGTTAAGCTTCAACTGCCAGGAATATTTGGGTAGCAATCAAGATATAAAATGCAACTAACAATGCAAGAAAGACATAAATCACCAAGGAACCAAATGCTGGCATGGACCTAAAGATATCATATACATAGATGTGATCTCAAGCAAAATAATAGCATGTACATAAGCCAACTATGCATAAGAGATCTCCAAAAGCAACAAAGATCCACAAATCTATAACTAACGCACTACATATAAATAGTGAAGCTCAAGTACATAACCAAAAGTGAATCTAAAAGTGACAAACCTGTCTAACAGGAAGAAGTACCAGGTGTACAAACCAAATCTAAATCATGGACAAGAGACTCTCATTGTCTCAAATAAACCAAGCTTTGTAATGAAAAATATCAAAGTGCTCCCACATAAGAATATCTAGAATGCCCAAGAGCAAAGCAAATCTCAATACATGTGTCTCATAACACCTAGGTGCCCAAAGACATGAAGCAATACATCATCCGAGAGTATATCCTAGCAATACAACTTCAAGCCCGTAAGTGAAAAATCACCAAAGCAAATAGCCACTACACTTACATATTTAATGGAGCTCAAATCCAAAGCTTAGAGCTGAATTTAATTATATCTAGGTATTATGATCAATACCAAGCACATCAATACATTCATGTAGCATCCCTAAAGCATCTGTAGGTATTCAATACATATGTATCCACTATATATGTTTATTACCCAACCACAAGGTATATTAGCAAGGAACCCTTCAATAATGAAGCTATTCAATCTCTAATGGATCCAAAAGCCTTTCCAAAGCATCAATACATCATCCCAGTGTAACAAACTTATCCCATAAGCGTCAATAGAGCATTAATCAAGCCTTTGAAGATTTGGAATAAATTAAGAAAACTTGTAAAATTTTGAAATAAACTATGAGAAATTATGAAAGTAATAATAAGAGAAAAATAAATTAAAATAAGTGTGAAAAAATTGAATAAAGATTAGATTAAATCTAGAAATTTTTATTTAAAATAAATTAAATTAGAATAAAATGAATTAATTAAAATAAATAAAAATAAATTAAGACGAAGTAAAATCACATTAGATTAAAATAATTTATTAAACCAAACTATGATAAGATAAAATTAAAATAAGGTAAAATAAATTAAAATAAAAAATGTGTGTGTGTGTGTGTGTACATAGCTATCGAATCTCAATAATTTGTATGTGAGGAGGGGGAGCAAGGGGGTGGAGAGAGGGAAAATTAGTGCACAACTTGTACTATGAGAAATTTGGGGTATATTATATTCTCTTTCCCTTAAAGAAATCGAGATGTCCTCATCTTGAGAGAAACTTAGGGTGATCCATTTGAAGGATGGATTCCTTTATCTAGGTTACTTCTTCTTCCAAGAAATCCCTCCACTAGATTAGATATTTCCATTGAGTGTAATTCCTAAGATGTTTTTATTTGATTCCTAAGATTTTCTCTAGTTGGGCCTCAAAAATTCCTTGAATTGGTATTACAATTTTCTTATCTTCAAGGACATGATCAGGATTGGGGACATAAGAATTTAATAAGCTTACATAAAATTCATCATGGATGTCTAAATGAGAAGGCAAGGCTAACTCGTAAGCATGCTTTCCAAGGCATTTTGTGATCTTGTACAACTCGCAATATCTCAGATTAAGCTATTTGAATTTCCTAAGGGATAGAAAACTCTTATTGGGGCAAACCCTTTAGAAGACCATATCTCCTTCATTGAAGTTTCGAGTTTTCTCTTGGGGTCCGTAAAGGCCTCTTGCTATGGGTATTGGACTACCTTTATATCTTGGTGAATTACCATGACTTGCTCTTGCATATTATCTAGCATCATTTTGGAGGCTTTGACCTTCAAGGTACACTATAAAAATTTAAGAGGCAACAAGCACTTGTGTCCATATTATGCTTGGAACTGTGTCATTCTGATGCTTCATTAATGCGAAGAATTATAAGAGAATTCTACCAATGGAAAGTATTCAATCCACCTCTTTAGCTCCCTATTGCAATAGCTCTTAAAATATCTTTTAGGACTTCATTGACTCTTTTCGTTTGCCCATCCATTTAGAGATGTTACATGGTCCCCTCATTTCCCATGGTTTTGAAATTTCTTTTAGCACTTGGTTGACTCTTTTCATTTGCCCATCCATTTGGAGATGATACATGGTCCCCTCATTTCCCATGGTTTTGGAATTTTGCAATTGTCTAAGATGAGAGGAGCACTCTTGGCTATGATTTTCTAATTGTCTTCACTCTCTATCATCGCAAGAAGTGCATAAAATAATGCATTTTATGAAAATATCAATTTTTAGTCTGTCTTTCTTCTCCTTCTCTCTCCTCATAGTGGGTGTTCATATGAGGTTCATATAGGCTGAGAGGGAGAGGGGAAAGGGGTGCTGAAACATGATATGATGTGAGCAATGGAGCGAGAGAGTATGAAGGTGATTGTTAGCAATTTTGTGGAGTCTCAACGAGCAATCTAAGTGATCTTGAAATAATAAAAGATAAAGCAAATTTATGGGATATTTTACGATAAGTCTTATTTTATTTTAAAATAAAAAAAGATGTATGTGCATATAAGACATTCTTACTAAGTAAAAATAAAAAATATATTTTAAAAATGCTTAATTGATGTGCTATCTATAATAATAATTGGTTCTTAAAAAGCAATCATATGAGTAAAATTGTGAAAAATGGGATTTGAGGAAAATTGAATGATTCGATAGATCTTATTAATGTTGTGAAATAATAAATATATGTTTGTATAATGTTTGTATGGGCTCCATGACGTGGAGATTGCTTTAGTGTGGCCTCATATTGTGTTTTAAGGTGCAAACTATGCGGTTTTTCTCATTTCACTACATACTTAAGAATATGACAATGCTTACAAAATTTGTTGACAAGGAAGGAGTGGTGAGAAGGGAAAAATGAGATTAAATGTGTTGATTTTTTTATCTTTTTCATATGAATATAGGTCAATTTTTTAGTGTAAGAAAGATAGTAGTATGGGTTTTCTTAGTGCCATCTTCTATATCATCACAATACGTATGGTGAAAAGCATGAAAAGATATGATTGTGTACATAGAACATGATGATATTTTTCCTTGTTTTCTCACTTTAGAGCATTCCACCTTGCATGGAAAGAACATAAAATCATGATATCGGAATAAACCTCTTGGATGCATAGCAATTGCTTGAAAAAACATGTTGATCCACGTGGAGTAAAAGAGGATCCCTAGCTATAGGTTAGTGCGTTCATTCTTAGAAAAAAGATCATGTGAGGTTATGAAAAATCTTCTGGAATGACGAATATCAAGAGAGGAGTATGGTATAGTGTTTTATATATTTTAGACGATGCATCTTAGGGCCAATCCCTAGGGTGTAGGAGAGCTATAAGGACCGTAGCAGTAGGTTGGCGTTCTTTATATATGTGCTTTGAGGTGAGATGATCACCTATGTGTAGAAAAATCCCTTGCTTGGAGTCAAGAGAGGGGTAATTAGTTGGAATACAATCCAAAATTACATCTATACATGTGGTAGTTAGAAGAATAATTTATAATATCTAGATGCTCATGGATGCGATGCTACATGGGGTCATTTTGGTGTGTTTAGGAGCTTAGCTAGAGCTGTCGTAGCTAGTGCCAGGCCCATTTTAGGTCCCAACAGGTGGCATATTTTTTGGGAGTCCATTAGGATTCCCAATTGGAGCTAAGACTCAGATCGTGAATGAGAAAAGGCTAGAGATCTCTCGTATCCAACAAGAGGAGAGTGAAGAATGGCTAAGGAGACGTGCAGAGGTTTTTCTCAAATATTACTTTGACCTTACTAGTCCTATATCTCTATAAAGTTAAGGGTTTTATAGTCCCCCATAGTAAGAGTAATCCTAGCACACACAAAAGTGGCACTCTACCCTTAACACCTAAAGTTGGGCAATCTACCCCCCTTTAAGTACTAGCCATAATGGTGGGTTAACATCATCACCTAGTACTACTACCATTATCACTACACTCATTACAAGGCCAATTGCCACATCTATAGGAATGACAGAGCTTCCATCCTTAATTCTCCCTTAAGCAATTCAAAGTCTAGTATAGGTACATGAGCTCTACTTGCTTAGGGTATCCACTGCCTATCTTTAGTGAAAGTCCAAATGAAGATGTAGAGTTACGTATCAAGGACTTCTAAAAAATTATATTCAATTGTCAAGTCAATGAGGAAGTGTATCACAGGATATTCTTTAGTATGACTTTTAAATGAAAGTGTACCCCAGTGGTATTACTCTCTTGCACAACAAATTCAATTGTTGACATGTAAGGGTTCTACATTGTATTTCGTAGACAGTTCTCCCTTAAAAAGGGGATCCAATATTGGTTGTGTATCCTAAATGAGATTCAATAGGAATTCAATGAGAGTGTGAAAGCATACACCCAGAGTCTATCCGAGGTCTTCTAGTGTTTGGATAATATCATCCAATTACCCTCTACCGCTCAGTTGCAATTCTTCTTAAGATTTCACAATCCTACTGCACTTGAGTAACACTACACTCAATGATCTAGATGCAGCTATAATAGTAGCAGAGGGAGTTGAGTTGAGAATTTGGGCTACCTATGTGACAAGAGAGCAAGCCCCCTCAATGATTGGGATGGTGCCAAATGTAGTACTAATAGGAGATGACTCAATACATGCACCACACCAATTATATCATGGGTCAAAGTTGAGGGATTTTGAATAAAGGGTTGCCTCAATTACCCACACTTATAGGGCTTAATGTTGACCAACCAAGACCCATGATGTCTATGAGCAATAGGCAAGATCCCATCGTAAACTAAGGGTGAAGGGAGGTGAGCCCTGAAATGGAAGTACAAGTAGAAGTAAGAGTTATGGTGGAAGGAGCAAGAGCAAGAGGAGGGACACACACAATGTGGGAAATCCAATAGTTACAATGTGTGACTGACCTTTTATTTATTCAAATGTCACCGAAAGAATAAAGAATGAAGTGATAGTGATGGGCGCCCTTTGCCTGCAGTGTGTAGGTGTGTGTATTGTTAGTGTATAATACACGGGCAACTAGGTAGAGGCGCCTTTACCCCCCCAACAACCTCCCACTTAAAGGAAAATCTACCTTAGTGAGGAGGGAAAAAAAGAAAAAAGTACAATTTTACATAGGTACAACAGGATGAGGAAAGTCATCATCTCATCCTACACCCAACATCTTCTTGAGGAAGGTAAAATGCTCCATTGAGAGACTTTTGTGAGCAAGTTTGCAGGATTCTAGTCAGTCGAGATATTGATAAGATCAATAGTCCTATTCTCAATGACCTCATGAATGAAGTGATACCTCACCTCAATGTGTTTCGTCTTCGCATGGAAGGTTAGATAACTATATGCACTCAAAGATTTCGAATGTAGTGTAGGGATAGTATTTGTCATACCAAGGTCAACAACCAAACAGCCTAATCAGATGGCCTCCTTGCAAGCCTTAGGGGGTGTAACATACTTGACCTCTGTAGTAGAGGAGAGGGCCATGCATTTTTGTACCTTGGACATCCATGAAAAAACACTTCCAGCAAAAGTGCCACATGTCTTGTTTATGCTCTGGAATGTTTTTGAGATGAGATTAGAGCTCGATTTGGGTTTGACTATCACTTCTTTATAGCTGGCATTTCATCTATGACATGGTTTATGCCTAGGCTACCTAGTACGGGTTATGATGTCTTGGTGAATGCTTTATGTTTTGGCTGTGGATGGCAGTTGTTTGAGCTTGTCTCAATATTCATTTGAGTATTCCCTTGAGCAGTTGGACATTGACTTGGATTTTTCCATCACTGCTTGGCTTTTTCCATTATGACCTTGGATGCTATTGATGCATTGTCTTGGTTACCTGTCTTTGGTACTTTGACTTGGTTTGCTTGAGCTGTTGAGCTCGTTTATCCACCTTTTTTGTGCCAGTGGGAGCATCTTGTATGCTTGATTGACATTGAGCACGAGGTTTATGCTATTTGAGCATTTTGCATATACTTGAGACTTTGGGATCTCTTATACTTACATGTTGCATGGTTCATGCACTAATATCTTGGAGTTGCTTTTGACCTGAGCTTGGGCTTTGCACTCTTGTGAGCATACACCTACTAGTGTCAGGTCTTGCTAGTGTTATGTATACTTTGCCCTACTGTCCAAGGGGTATGTCTACTCATCACTGATGGATGCTTTGGTGACATATTTGGGTGTTTGCTCAGGGTCTTGATGACTGTTTGTTGCTGATTTATGCCCGTTTATGGCTGGTCATGTCTTGGTTGTCATTTATTGACTTAGTGCAGTGATTTGGTCAGAAATTGACTCTCACAGTACCTTGCTGTCATTTATTACAACAAGCATATAACTCCGGACTGACATGGATTTTTCATGTTGAAATATTCTGAAATGATGTACTTTCACTAGTACTTGGTGGGTAGTATGCAAGTCCACTATTGTATTATCTCTCACATAACAAGTTCATTACAATGTATTTTAGGAAGAACAAAGTGCATGGCAGTACTTGTGGGATAAAATCAAGAATCTCTATGACAAGAAAAGTCCAGTGAGTCAGATGTATTGGCTAAAGCAGCTTATGGATCTGCACATGAAGGAGAATGTGACTATGTTTAGCCAGTTCCATGCTATACTCAAGAACTTGACTTCGCAGGACATCACTTTTGTAGAGGATGTTACTTCTCTTTTCTTGGTTGGTACTCTTAATGAGTCATGGGATGTATTCCGCACTGCATTATGTGCCTCTACTGCTACCTTGCAGAGGATGCTACTCCTCTTTTCTTGGTTGGTACTCTTAATGAGTCATGGGATGTATTCTGCATTGCATTATGTGCCTCTACTGCTACCTTGAATCTGATGTTGAGAGTGCTCTTCTGCAAGAAGAGGTTAACCGTAAGAATTTGGATGCCTCTCGTGTGTCACATGCTATGAAAGTTAGAGGCAGGAATGATGGATATGGAAAGCATGGTAGTGGCAGTGGCCATGGACAAGGTTCTTAAAAATCTTGGTCCATGTCTCGTGGGAAGTCACGTAGCAAATCCCGTGACAGGAATGCAGATGTTACTTATCACCATTGTGGGAAAAAGGGCCATATTAGGCCACAATGCCGTGAATTGCACAATGAAAGGTGCAAAGATAAGGGGAAAGACAAAGTGCAGGATAAGTCTTCTGATCGCAACATAGTGCTTGCAAAGTCCAGTGTTAAAATTGAATAGATCAATGTTATGCAGCCTGAGGATGTTGATGATGATGATTATATCCTTGTAGCTTCTTTTAGTGCTTCGTAGATGACAGAGATACACTCTATGTATGCATAGTGTCGGCTCTTGGACTCAGGTGCGTCCTTTCATGTGACACCTTGCCGAGAGTGGTTTCATTCATATCGTACTGTTTCGAGTTCTGTGCGCTTGGGTGATGACAACTCTCTTGATATTGTGGGCATTGGTGATGTTAGGGTGCAGTTTCCTTTTGGCAGCAGTTTCGCTATGCAGGTATACGTCATGTACCTGCTTTGACACGCAGTCTCATGTCAGTTGGACAGCTTGATGATGCAAGTTATCATGTATCTTTTGGAGACTCTGCATGGAAGATCACTCGTGGTAGACTTGTGATTGTGAGAGGTGCCAAGGCTGATAGTCTCTATCCCTTGATTGTATTCGCTTCTTCCCTTGATCATGTTTTTTCTGTGGGTTCTATCCCACATGTATCTCTTTGGCATGCCCGTTTGGGCCATATGTCTTTGAAGGGAATGAAAATGCTTTCTAGTTTGCAATACTTACCACCCCTTGATTATGCATGTTTTGATTCATGTGATCATTGTCTTTATGGTAGGCAGACTAGGTCTATGCATAAGAAGTCTGCTAGGCCACGCATGAGTGAGCCCTTGGCATTGGTACATTCGGATGTCTATGGGCCCATGCCTTTTCAGTCTATGGGTGGTGCAAAGTATTTTGTTACTTTCATAGATGATTTTTCACGAAAAGTTTGGGCTTATCCCATTAAGCTGAAATCCGATGTCTTGGCTGTGTTTCAGAGATGGCTTGCATTGGCTGAGAACTAGTCTGAATATAGGCTAAAATGCCTAAGGACAGATAATGGGGGTAAGTATGTCTCATGTGCTTTTGAGCAGTTATGTGATGAGAGAGGTATTAAGCATCAGTTGACCGCCCCCTACACCCCCCAGAATGGTTTGGTTGAGCAGATGAATAGAACCATCCAGGAGCGTGTACGCAGTATGCTTAGCCATGCAGGCCTACCACAGAGCTTTTGGGTTGAGGCAGTTAGTACAGCTATGCATATCATAAACAGATCACCTTCTAGTGGTTTGGATTTCCAGGTTGCCGAGGAGGTATGGACTGGAAAATCTCCCTCTTATGTGCATCTTCGTGTCTTTGGATGTGAGGCATTTTGCCATGTGCCCATGGACAAGAGAAGTAAGGTGGATCCTAAGAGTGTTAAATGCATTTTCCTTGGTTATGGGGATGCAAGCGAGATGCGTTACCATCTCTAGGATCTGCAGGCGCAGAAAGTCATCCACAGTCATGATGTAGTCTTCCATGAAGACAAGATGCATAGGCAGCCAGAGCGAGTTGTTAAGATCCGCAGGGTCATATTTCAGGAGGAGCCGAGGACTCCCGCATAGCTAGTTGGACAGCCTACAGCTTCAGTAGATGCTCATGGTCAGGGTATTGGACAGGCAACTGGGCAGGTAGGAGAGCCTACTGTGAGACGGTCTACTAGAGACAAACATCCACCTGACAGATTTCAACCCTCAATGCATTATGTCTTGGTTACAGATGCAAGAGAGCCTTTCACCTATGATGAGGATATGCGCAAGGGTGATAGTCACTCCTGGGTGAGGGCTATGCAGTTTGAGATAGACTCCTTGCATAAGAATGAGACTTGGGATTTGGTTTCCTTGCCTGAGGGCAAGAAGGCTTTGCCTTGCAAGTGGGTGTACAAGCTGAAAAGTACCCCTGGATACCCCAAGCTGGCATACAAGGCTAGACTGGTAGCAAAGGATTTTAAGCAGGAGCATGGTGTGGACTTTGATGAGGTCTTTTCTCCTGTGGTTAAGATGACCACCCTGCACTTAGTCTTGGCTTTGGTTGCTCAGCTTGACTTGGATTTATGCCAAATGGATATCAAGACGACTTTCTTACATAGGGACTTGCATGATGAGATTTATATGGAGCAGCCTAAGGGCTTTGCAGAACCTAGCAGGGAGCACCTAGTGTACAAATTGAAGAAAAGGCTTTATGGCTTGAAGTAGGCATCTAGGAAGTGGTATCATAAGTTTGATGCCTTTATGCAATATCGCAGGGCTACAGCAGGAGTGCTATGGATTCGTGTCTTTACATGAAGAAAGCCCGTGATGGTTCTTTATTGATTTTGGTACTCTATATGGATGATATGCTGATAGCTGGGAAAGCTCATGATGAGCTAGTTGCTCTTAAGGCTCAAATCAAAAAGAGCTTTGAGATGAAAGATCTAGGACAGGCCTCTCACATACTTGGTATGTACATTAGACGCGATAGGCATTAGTCACTCCTCTACTTGTCACAGAGGGAGTACATTCATAAAGTCCTTGAGCGCTTCTACATGCAGGACATAAAGCCTATTTGATGTCCATTGCCTTCTTATGTGAAGGTATCATAGGCTGATTGTCTGTAGACAGATGAGCAGAGGGCTGAGATGGCCAAGATTCCCTATGCATGTGTAGCGGGCAGTCTTATGTATGCCATGATCACCACTCATTGAGATATTGCCTTTGCAGTTGGTGTTGTGGCACGTTATATGGCTACACCTGGCAAGAAGCATTGGGATGCCGTAAAGGTATCACGAGGTACCTGAAGGGCACTGCAGATATGTGCATATGCTATGGGAGCCAGGATATAGGAGTCGTGGGGTACACTGACTCTGATTATACAGGACATGCAATAGTAGAAAGCCCACTTTCGACTATGTATTCACGTATGTTGGAGGTGCTATTTCTTGGATGTCTAGGGTGCAGAAATGCACGACCCTTTCTACTACAGAGGCCGAGTCTGTTGCAACCATTGAGGCTTTCAAGGAGGCCATTTGGTTGGGTCGTTTGGTTGCTAACCTTGGTATTGATGCTATCCCTACATTGCATTCGGATTCTATGAGTGCTATTCAGTTAGCCAAGAATCTGGTCTTCCATGCGAAGACAAAACACATTGAGGTGAGGTATCACTTCATACATGGGGTCATTGAGGACAAGTTTTTTGACCTTGTCAAGATCTCGACTGACCAAAATCCTGCATATCTGCCCACGAAAAGCCTCTCTACCGAGCGCTTTGCCTTCCTCAGGAGGTTGATAGGCGTGGGATGAGATGACGTCTTTCCTCATCCTGTTGTACATGCGTACATGTTGTACTGTCTTTTTTTTTCTCTTTTCACTCCTCACTAGGGCAGATTTGCCTTTAAGTGGGAGGTTGTTGGGGGTAAAGGCACCTCTGCTTAGGCGCCTGTGTATTACTACATTGACAGTCACCGCCACTACACACTGCAGGTGGCGGGCGCCCGGCCGTCACCGTCACTTTATTCTTTATACTATTAGTGACAGTTTGAATAAAGGAAGGCCCGGTCACACATTGTGACCATTGGAGTTCCCATTTCTTGTCTCTCTCTTTCTTGCTCTTGCTCTCTCGCCATAGCTCTCGAGTGCAAGCTTCGATCCTTCTCACCTTTCATAAATTAGGTTTCCCACCATCTATCTATACATAGTGACATTCTCTATTTCATTCCCAATATCAATTGCAAATTTGGCATTTTGATTCAATGGTGTTTCCATGGCTTTACACTCCATCGTACCATATTTCAGCAACATATCATGAGCATATTGTTTTGCAACAGCCATATACCTTGAGGTGTATACACAACCTTAATCCCAAGGAATTATTTCAGCTCTCCAAGATCCTTCATCTTGAATTCAGCTTGTAACCATGACTTAATTTCAGCAAATTCCATGATCATCATCTCCAATGATCAAATCATCCACATAAATTACCAAGAAAACATAACCATTCTTTGTCTTCTTTGTAAACAAGCTATGGTTTGCATGACCCATTTGAAAACCAAGCTGCTAGATAAGTACTGATACGAGCATTCGACGCTATCAATGCTTGTTTTAGCCCATACAAGGCCTTTTTCAACCTGCATACATGTGTCAGATATTCAGGGTGTACATAGCCCTTAGGCTGTTCCATATAC
Source organism: Lygodium microphyllum (assembly GCF_053477565.2). Lineage (NCBI taxonomy): Eukaryota > Viridiplantae > Streptophyta > Polypodiopsida > Schizaeales > Lygodiaceae > Lygodium > Lygodium microphyllum. The sequence continues at coordinate 58,355,266 of NC_141141.1, read as the reverse complement.
ACATTTTCAAGTAAGTCACCATTCAAGAATGCATTTTTGACATCCATTTTCCATAACTTCCATCCCTTAGAAGCTGTTAATGCAATGACTATTCTTACGGTTTCCATCTTTGCAACCAGGCTAAAAGTCTCCTCATAGTCTAAGCCATATTGATATGCATATCCCTTTGCAACCAGCTAGACTTTATACCTTTCCAATGAACCATTTGACTTGCATTTCACTTTATAAATCCATTTACAACTAGTGGGTGTTTTTCCTTTAGAAAAACTAACCAAATCCCATGTTTCATTTTCAACTAGTGTTGCATATCCTTCGTCCATGGCAACACACCAATTTTCATCTGCAACTACCTCACTAAACTTCATAGCCCCTCTGTAACTTGACATTTTAGTCATATATGCATAATGTCTGATTGAATACCCACACTATGTCAGCCTATCAACTGGTTTCCTAACCCTTTTAGACCTTATTAGCTATGGTTCACTCTACACTTGCGTCTCATGCGGTGGCACATACCTGCTTTGTCTTACACTAGGCATCATAATTGATGGTATGCCCAATTCACTATCAAGACTATAACTTCTAGGTGAATTGACAGTCGTCATGTCCAAGGGGGATTAACCGTAGAAGAACCATCACCTGTAGGTCCATTCATGGTAGTACTAGCAAAAGGATAATTTTGAGCATGAGTAGGGCTAGCTAGGCCATCAAAAACCATTGCATTTGGACCACCATACCATGATGTCAGCTCATCAAACACTACATCCCAGCCTTTGCTAGTTGTCATCAAGCTAAGAAAAGGGGCCAAATAAAATTTTCAGAATTGTGAAGCAAGTATTTGAATTTGTCAAGTAGGAGGGAGTAAGTTCAAAAAAAGAACATAGTAATATATGCATGCGATAAAGAAACATATCAGGGTTGTCTTATAGTCATCTTTGATTGGAGGCACAAGCTCCTAAAACAACCATGAGGAAGATGATTCAAAGAAGAAAAGAGCGATGATGGGCTATCTCCTATAGTTTCTTATTTGCACCCTTGGTGGGATGCCATGAAGGCTTGTCAAGGATGAGTCTTAATTATTTGTGTATTGTAGAAGAGTTGCCAACATCCAAAGCACTGGTGAGGCCACATGATATATTTTAAAGTGTATAAATCCATTCTTCATCTTCATGAGGGCCATGAGGGTTATTCCATGATCAAATGTATTTTTGGGGCTCCTCATTAATTGGAAGGGATGTATATACCAAAAAAATGGGGGTTCCTAATACACTAGTAGGGCCCAAGAGGTGGGCCATAAGCAACTACAAGAATGCCACCAATGAAAGACAAGAAGGGAACCACCATGTGCAAGTTTTCAACAAGGGGTTGCTACAAGGAAGTGAAGTAGGCTAGGGCCTTCATCATAATTAGAAACGGGGTTATGTGGTCCCTTTTGTAATAAGAGGGCCATTGTGAGGCCATTTGTATGCACACATTGTTGTGCTATAACTATTGCTAGTATAGCCTTCATTTTGGCAAGCTGTAGATCATGTTTGAGACATGGGCCTTCATGGCATTGTGTTGTAGGTCCAAAACATCAAGTTGGTGTGTGAAAAGGTGAAGATGAAGGTGGACGGAAACCTATTCCTCTGATCAGATGGGTTACATCATATGTTGTATTCTATATGTGTTGGGAGTACACCTTCAATCTAAGAGCAAGGGATTATCATGAGATAAAGGAAAAAATATTTGTGCTATAGGCTAGGCTATATCAGGGGCTCACTAGCCTATATGTACTAAGTGTGCAACCATGGTTTATCAAATGTGGCTACCAATTTAATGGAGGGGCACCATCGTGTTCAAGAAGGTATTGCATAGTGATTTGCAGGTTGTAGCAATGCCATCACCATTTTGTAAAGTATGCCGATGTCTTGTAGCCAAGGGACATGGACTTCTTGATAGGGAGCTACTGTTGTGATATGTGATATCTATGTGAGGAGGGTATCCACCATGTCCTATTAGAGGATGTTACTAAATGTTGGTTTGAAGTAGTCATAAAGGCTTTGACTTGGTCTTGGGGCTATTTGCTACTAGGAAGGACAGTGCTACAATCTTTAGGAAATTTAATTGATGAACACAAAGGGTGCCATCTACTTCTCTATGCTCATGAAGAGAGAGAGATCCTATTGTGGATGTTTTGAGCTAGAGACATTTGTTGTGTGCAAGAGGAAGAGGTGGAGATAGGGTGTGTGGAAAAAGAAGGGGGAAACCTATATTATCATAAAAATGTGGCCATAGTGTGTTAAATGAGGCAAGGTGCTCCCCATAAAGGGGCCACAAGTATAGCATGCTTTTGTAGTGAAAGCTAGTGTCTCTTCTACTTATTCAATAAGCAGCCCATGCTACTTGCAAGAGGCTATTGTGAGTAGGAGGAATGGGATGCAATGTGTAGATGCCACATTTGTGTCTCCAAGAAGGGCTAGAGGTTTGGCAATATCTAGGGGCCACTACAAGTTTTGTGGGCTTGTTTACAAGGAAGAATGTGTCAATAGCAAGGGATTTTGATCAACTTCCTTAGAAGTTTTGACTCTACATCCCAACATTGCTTCCATCTCAACTAATATTAGAGTTGTATTCATGGGAGATTATGCTTGCGAGGATTGCGAGGAGTCAAGCTTCATTGTGAGGTTGAGAATTTGAGCCTCTTTTCTAACATTCATACTTGTCATTTGGATTGTAAAGAGATACTAATCAAGCGGCCAAAGAAGTGCTTTGATTTGAAAGGTCACTGAGGCTTGATTTAGGGATAACCATAGTCCACAATTTGGAAGAATTTGGATAGCCAATATTAGCTAGATTCAAGATAACTCTATTTGGCTTTGGAGTGCTTGGCAAGATATTTTGGTTTTGTGTTTAATGTATGCAAGCACAGGGGTTGCTTAAGCATAGAGGTAGCTTGTTTTCAAGAAGTAGAGGGTTAGCTTAAGTAGAAAAGTAGGGCTCCACTTGTTGTATTGAAGCTCAAAGAGTCCTTGTGTCTCTTAATATAAAGAATAAAAAAAAGAGGTAAAGTTGATGAGCCATGTTATCTATGGGTTGTATTATACATCAGACTACACAAGAAGACTATTATTGATGAAAATGGCCTACTTTAATGCATTTTGTTGAGTTATGCTATTCACACTATTTCTCTAGCTTTTTTCATGTTTTGGAAGCTATTAGTTCTATAAAAAAGGACCTTCTCTATAACCATTGTATTAGAAACAAAGCTAGAACCATTTTCACACTAGAAGACCAAGATACATGTATTTTTGAAAATGTTTTGCTAGAGATGAATAGCCAAGAAATTGTAGGAAATGTTTGCAAAAATATTGGTATGTATTGAAAAGTTCTCAAGCTATTTTGATATTACCTTTGCTATCAGTTGGCCATTGTAGGAAGTGCTTGGTTTTGCAGTTTATTGATCTTTTTGGTCTTGTACTTGGCATTTTCTTTGTGCTTGATGTTTTGTATATATTAATGACTATAGTTTACTCTTTAGCTTCAAAAATGCATTGTTCAATGTTTAAAATATTGATTGTATGAACATTTCATATTGTAAAGAGTAGATTTATATTGTATTGGTTCAAAATAGGCAAATCAAACCAATTAAATTTTGGAGTGCAAACCCCAAGGACATGGAATTGTATGCTTGGGATGAGATTGATGAGCTTGAGCTTGTATGTTCTAGCATCATGTTACCACTCTCTAAATCCATGTATTTTAATGTGAAGGATATGGAAGGTGGTGCATTTGGGGTATGAAACAAGCTATGCGACTTTATGAGAAAGAAAATGCTAATTCATAAGTGTTTTGCTTGAAGAAACACATTGACCTTCACATGGAGGAGGGGACTTTTGTATCCAATCATATCAATAGTTTAATATCATTTTTAGTTTATTGATAACACAAAAGATCACCTTTCATTATTTAGTGAAAGTCATGTTTTTACGTCACTCTACCTAAGAGTTGGGATACTTTCAAGATTGTCATAAGTAACTCTACACCTAGTAGTGGTTTGATGAGTACAAATGTGTAGGATAGCTTACTCAACAAAGAAGGGAACATGAAAAAAAAATACAAGTACTAAGAGGTTTGGTAGTGCACTCATAGTTAGAGAGAGATCTAATGCAAGGGGAAAGTCCCATAATAGGGGGGAACTCTAGGAGCAAGTCATACAATAGCAAGGATGTGAAATGCAACTATCGCAATAAGAAGGGTCATACAAAGAAGGATTATTTCAAATGGAAAAGCAAAAATAAGGGCAAGCAAAAATGTGATGATGATGGCAAGAAAGAGGAGAAGAAAAAGGCCAAGATAGAATGGGTCAATGAAAGTAGTAGTGAGATGATGGTGATGTATGTACTCTATGTCTCTTCATTTCACAATGCATTCTTGATTGCTATAGATGATGGGATGTGTTAGGGTTTGATACTTGACTCTAGTGCATCATTTCATGTTACTTCACATAAGAAGTGGTTTGCCACATGTGATGATGGTAGAAAGGGATGCCTTCACTTAGATAATAACTTTGCTATTGCAAGCTTTGAAGATGCCTACTTTCCTTTAAGAATATGCATAATTTAACATACCTTAAGAAAAGTTTGACAAGCACTAGGTATCTTTATGATTATGGATATCATGACATTTTTGGTGGTAATATATGGAAGATAAGAAAGGGTCTCTCATATCTACTCAATGGCCAAAATGTGACACAGTGTGCTCTTGTGGGTTTGTAATGTAAAAGACAATGTTGTAGCTATCATAAAACAACCATCTGTATCACTTTGGTAGCATCATTTAGGCCACATGTCAATTACTACAGTGAAATAACATTCTTATTCATAGTACTTATCATCCTTTAACTTTTTTTATCTTGGAATATGTGAGCATTATATATTTGGTAAACAAACTAAGTTTTTTATAAGGGTTTTGGTACTATAAGATCAAAATGTTTGGATTTAGTACACAATGATGTATGTAGGCCTATGCCCATGATATCTTTGGGTGGAACTTCTTATTTTTTCAGTTTCATCAATGATGACACTACAAAGATGTGGGTGTTTTCTATTCACTAGAAGAGTGATGTCTTGGATATGTTTCAAAAGTTCTTGCCTTATGTTGAGGATTAATCAAGAAAGAAGTTGAAATGCTTGTGGTTGATAAAGATGGAGAGTATACTTCTCATGCTTTTCAAAACTTTTGTGACATGTGGCATTAAAATAAAGTTAATAGCTCCAAAAACTTAGCTCAAAATGGGGCATTGAGAGAATGAATTGAAATATTTGAGAGAGAGTATGTAATATGCTATCTAATGTGGATCTCACACATGGTTATTGAGCTCAAGCTACTAAGATAGCTATTCACTTAATAAATAGGTCACCTAGCAAGTCATTAGATGGGAAGATTCCCAAGTAGATGTGGTCTAGTAAGAGACCTTCTTATGATCTACTAGTAGATGTTTGGCTATGAGGCATATATGCACATTGCTAAGGACATGCAAATCAAGCTTGATCCTAGATCCAAGAAGTATATCTTTCTTGGGTATAGGGGATGAGATGGGTTATCAGCTTGGAGATCCTGAATCTAAGAAGCTAATCCATGATATCATTTTTAATGAGGACAAAATTCATAAGGATCATGTTAAGAAAGTTGAGATACAAGGGTAGCGTTTCCATAGGATGGATAGCTATCACATTAATAGAATATACGGCCTCTCCACATCATGCAAGGCTTGAATAGCTAGCTACAATCCTTCAATGGACTAATGTTGGATAATCCTTGCATAGTCACAGTAAAGAACATTGAATTTCCTTACATTGACGAAATGCAGTGGCCTCTCTTATGACACAATGATATATTTCTTGTAGTAGAGCTAGGGAGAGCAAAGAAATGCATGCTAATGTTGTGAGAAATGATTCTTACAAATTTTTGGCAAACATGTTATAATTGCAAAGTAGAGAAATAGTTTGATGAGCTTTTTGATCGAGCATGTAGTCCCTTAAATTTAGAATTTTTACTCAACATGGGCATAATGAAGTAGTACTTGCTTTCAAAGGATGCATTACTAGGCCTTTTGGATTATAAGGTTAGCTTGAAAGATAGCTATTAGTAGGGATCAAGAGCATGATTATTGATTAAGCTATTCTATATTCTTGAACTAGAGAAGGTAAAACAAAATAGGCAGAAGCAATTGATACTAACAAGATGATGGTAAAGAATGATGATAAAGTGATGGTTAATAGTGGCAAATGCAAATGGTAGTTGAGATGGAGATGATCGAGTACTAGCAGGTTGATGGAGTGGAAAATGGCAAGTGATGAACTAATAGCACAAAATCATGAGGAAGATTCGATCAGGAGATGTGTTGTCTTTGTGGATAAGCTTGACTTCTCGATGAACTTTCAAACATTAAGGATCCTTCTTTTATTTCTTCCTTCTTTACTTGAATAGTGGATGGCTGGCAAAATCCTGGGGGGTTGAGATCCATGTCTTATTGGGGGCTAAAGGCCATCTATTCCTAGCCACCTATATTTATATTGTACTTAGTGCCCACACACCTATACACTACATGTATTGATGACCACCCATCACTATGATTTTTATTCTTTTTTCTATACTATGGAATAGTAAAGGAAACATAGGTCAGGCATTGTGGTTGTTGGAGTTCCCACACATCGATCTTGCTCTCTTGAGCTCAAACCTCCATAACCATTACTTTCTTGCTTCTACTTGTGCTTCTCTCTTACTTTCACACTTACTTACCCTTTCAACAACTGGTATCAAAGCAAGCATTTGAGGAGCTTCAATCGTTCTACTTTAGCTCAAGAAAGAGAGCTTCAATCAAGCTTCCATGGTAGCCACACCTTCAATAATCGATTGAGATACACATTAGCTTCCCCACCTTCCTAGCTTGTTTCTGAGCTCTAGGAGGACCTCCACTTAGTATCAAAGCACCCCAAGGCATTACCCATAGAAGGAGATTGCATAGAAGTAGCACCCATAATTATCAGCACAATTTCAAGGACTATCTTGCTACCCCAGCATCTAATCGATTGCTCTAATCTTTGCCTCCTACTTCTTGCCCAACCTTTGGGAGTTCATTTTAGCTTCTTGGACTCCATTTTGGGCATCATTCTGGGTTGAAATGATCAACCATCGATTCACTATTGTGGATAGACTAGTTGTTCATAGTTTAGGATAGCAAATTCTTGAAGGTTTATGCTTCTTTGATGCTTATGCATTGAATATCTAATGCTAGGATGATGTATTACTTCTTAGAAAGCTTCTACGGATTGGTTGGAGTTTGCTTTACTTAGCCATTAGAAGATTTGTTGCTATCATAAATAATGGACAACAAGCTTATGTATTGAATATCAATGAAATGCATGCTTTTATGATACTTGGGAATGATCTTGGATCATATGCATGCATATCAGTGCTAGTTATGCTAAATATGCTCTTGCTTGAGCTTTGAGCTTTGATTTTAAGCTCCTTTACATTCATACTTGGTAGAAGTTGCATTGGTCAGTGCTACCACTTACAAGCTTGGATATTTAAGTCATGGATATACTCTTAGATGTATTACTTAGCATTATTGGCTTTTGGATGTTATGATATATATGCATCAAGTTTGCCTTGCTCTTGACTATTCTAGTTTCTAATGGGAGTATTATCAGTTTTGTATTGCAAAGCTTGGCCTTTGGAGACCATGGGATCTCTTATATAGCTATTGGTTTATGTACAGCTTGTTATTGTAGTTGTTGATCATTGTGGGCTAAGCTTTATTTGATATTTGGTTCTCTAGAACTTCCTTCTTGGCAGACAAATTATCAGTCATGGATACATGCTTCATTATGCATTGAGCTTCAATGTTCATGGTGGGTAGTGTGGTGGTTGTAGTTTAGTAGATCTCACAATTGTTTGGAGATCTTTTATGCGCAATTAGCTTATGTACATGGTACTTCAAGGCTGGGATACATCTATATTTGACACTTTTGGATTCTCCAATAGTATTTGGTACACTCAGAATTGCATACTCTTTTTTGGACATTACTAGTTGCTTTATAAGTCCTATTGCTATGCAGACTTCTTTGCTAGCGAGAGCACTTTATTTTGGACATTTTTCTACAATTTTCTCATTATTTACTATACTTTTATGGGTAGCATTGCTAAAAATCGATATTGAGCTACTTTACTAAGAGTAGAGACTTTACTTTATGGACAACAGTAGATTGGGTTGTCCTCCCCTTATTGTATTCATTTTTGGCTCAATTTTGGGGTTGATTTCTTATTATTATGGTAGCCCATTCTCTCTTTATTTCACAGCCATGTGCTTCTAGTGCCTCTAGGGATAGTGCCATCTTTAACATCGATAAGTTGGATGGCTATAACTTCAACTATTGGAAGATCCAAATATAGTAGGTTTTGATTCAAAAGAAGTAGTTTAGACCATTGAAATGCAAAGGCACAAAGCCCAAAGATATTTATGCTAAAACTTGGATGACCTCAATGAGCTATGCAAGTCCACTATCATTTTTTCTTTGTCTGAGCAAGTACACTTTAATGTCATTGAGACTGAGGATAGTGCATGGCAATTATGGGAGAAAATATACCATCTTTATGATAAGCAAAGCCTTGCATGAAGAAAGACATGCCTATGTCTATTCCTTTGGATGGGTTTCACTCTATTTGCAACCAACTTACTTTACAGAAGATCATCTTTAATGTGATAACATAAAGTTTATGTTTTCACTTGTCACCCTTTTAGAGTCTTAGGATACCTTTCACATTGCTATTAGCATTGATTCTCCAACGATGATTTTAAATGCTTAGATGTAGAGGAAGCCTTGCTTACTAAGGAAGTGAATAGAAAGAATGTTGATGTAGCTTGTGCCTCTTAAAAGGTAGAGCCTGAGTGGAAGCACACAAGTGAAAGCAAGAGTGAAGTAAGAGCTATGGTGGATAGAGCAAGAGAGCAAGAGACACACATCGTATGTGGAAAATCCAATAGTTACAATGTGTGACCAAGCTTCCCTTATTCAATAGTCGCTGAAAGAATAAAGTGACAATGATGGGTAGTTGCCATCTGCAATGTATAGGTGTGTAGCTACAATGTACAGTGAGTAAATCTGGGAAACTAGGCACATGTGCCTTTATCCCCAACAAGCTCCCACCTAAAGGTAAATGTGTCTCAGTGAGAGGAGTAAAAGAAAAAGAGGAAAAGTACTATAGGTCCATAAAGTATAACAAGATGAGGAAAGATGTCATCTCATTTTACAGCCGTCATCTTCCTAAGAAAGGCAAAACATTCTGCTAAAAGACTTTTAGTGAGCAAAACTACAGGATTTTCATCAATTGAGATATTGACAAGCTTAAAAGACTTATTCTCTACCGCTACTTTGATGAAGTGATAGTGTACCTCAATGTGCTTTGTCTTTCCATGGAAGAGTGGATTAAATAGCACTCGTAGAATCCAAATGCAATGTCGGAGTCATAAACATTAAAAAAAACTACAATAACCAAATGGCCTCCTTGTAAACCTAAGTGGCTGCAATGTAAACCTCAAGAGTAATAAGGCCATGCATTCCTGCATCCTAGGCATCCAAGAGATAGCACCTCTAGCATAGGTAAAGACATACTCATAGTGGACTTTCTATTATCTACATGTCTCATATAATTCAATCTTGGTTGCCACAACAAATGCATATATCTACTGTACCTTTTAGGTATCTCACAATACCCTTCATACTGCTCTGATGTTGCCTACCAAGTGTAGCCATATAGCATGCCACAACTTCCACTGCAAATGCTATGTCAAGACGAGTGGCTATCATAGTATACATCAAATTGTCCAGTGTAGATGCATATGGAACTTTGGCCATCTCAACCCTCTCCTCATCTGATTGTGGACAATTGGTCTCATTAACCTTCACATGAGAATGTAAAGGAAATCCAATAGGCTTACCATTCTACATATGGAATCACTCAAGTGCTCTGTGTATGTAGTCCTTTTGGGACAAGTAGAGAAGTTTCTTAGAGCAATTGCACATAATGCGCATACCAAGTATATGTGAGGCCTCTCCCATGTCCTTCATATCAAAGCTCTTCTTGAGCTAAGTCTTCAAGCATGAACCCTCCCAGCTATAAGAATATTATTAACATAAAGATCCAAGATAATAAGGCTACCAACACGAGCCTTCTTCATATACAAACACAAATCCATATCATTATGGGAATACCCCTGCAAATGCATAAAAGCATCAAACTTATGGTACCACTCATCGCATACCTGTTTAAGTCCATAAAGACTCTTTTTTAATTTGCACTCTAAGTGTTCCCTACCTTTCTCTACAAAGCCATTAGATTGTTATATATAAATCTCATGATGGAAGTCCCCATGTAAGTAAGTTGTCTTAACATTCATATAATAAAGCTCCAAATCCAAGTAAGCAACCAAGGCCAAGAAGACCAAGCGTAGAATAGTCAACTTGACTGCAAAAGATAAGATTTCATCGAAGCCAATACCATGCTCTTGCTACTTAAAAACATTTACAACCAATCTAGCCTTATATGCTAGCTTAGGTGACCACATGTACTCTTCAACTTATACACCCACTTGCATGGCAATGCAAGTTTTCCATCAGGTAAGAAAACGAAGTCCCATGTATGAATTTTTTCCAGTGAATCAAACTCAAATTGCATTGACCTCTCCCAAGAATTAAAATCACCTCTACACATAGTCTCCTTATAGGTAAGTTGCTCAGCAAAGTCTGTCACCATGACATAATCCATAGAGGACTCATAGCAATCATGAGAACATGAAGCTCTAGCAAAGTACCCAAAAGTTGGATGTGGCACTTGTACGGCATGTCCTCTCTCTCTAACAACATGATCCTGCACAATGGGCAGATCGTGGGCCACTACATCATCAAAAACTATAGCAAGTTGTCTATCTCACTAGGCCTCATTGTATAATAACATAAGGCTCCTCTTGAAAGACCAGCTTGCATACCTCAACTACCTATTCAAGTTGCTTATGCATCTTTTCTTCATGAAATACAACATCATCAATGCTGATAACCTTCTGAGCCAATGGATCCCAAAGGCAATAGCTCATCTCACTTGCATCACCATATCCAAGAAAGATGCATTTAATAAAATTTGGATCCAGCTTGTTGTGCTTGTCTTTGAAAATATGGCAAAAAGCCTCACATCCAAAGACTCTCAAATGAGCATATAATAGAGGTTTTCCAGAGACCATACCTCCTCTACAACATGACAACCAAGAGCAGTGCATGGGGATCTATTAATGACATGAACAACAATAGTAACTACCTCGGTCCAAAAGTATTGTGGTAAGCTTGCATGACTAAGCATACTATGGACTCTTTCTTGAATAGTCCTATTTATACACTTTACAATACCATTCTAGGGTGGGGTGCATGGGAAAGTCAACTAAGGCTTAATACCCTGTTTATTGCAAAATTGCTGAAATGCCTCAGAGACATATTCATCCCTATTGTCAGACCTTAGGCGTTTCACGCAATACCCAGACTAGTTCTCAACAAAAGCAACAAGGCACTGAAATGTAGCCAAAACATTGAGCTTAAGGGACCACATACATAGGGATACACAACAGTTAGACGCTCATTCATGTGTATATAGCCAAACTTTTTATGAGTGTTATGTATCTGCCTTCAATAAAGACAATGATTACATGAATCAAAATGCAAGTAATCAAAAAGCATAATATTTTGCAAATGAGTAAGTATTTTTATTCCTTTCAAAGACATGTGACCAAGGTGATGATGCCATAAAGATACATATGATAAATTACTTATAGCTAATACATGGTCAATAGATCCAAGTACAAACAAAGGATAGAGGCTACTAGCTTTGGCACCTCAAGCAAAAATAAGGCAACCATGGGTAATCTTCCATGTAGAATTACCAAAAGAAACATGATAACATGCATCATCCAAACAATCTAGTAGAGAGCAGGCTTTTCGTCAAAGCTGGTACATGGTGTACATTATAAAAAATAAAAGAGCTACCTTAAGCAAACTACAATCTAAAATCCCTAATGCCAATGATATCCAATGTAGTATCATTTCCTATTCTTACAAAACCTGTAATTCTACGATATATATAAAACTAATCTCAATGCAGGGTAACATGAAAAGAAGCCCCTAAATCAAGCAACCAACACTAAGAGTAAGTAGATGAAGCATTCAACCATTTGAGTAGTATTAAGAGATGAAGCAGCTAAGATATTGTCATAATCAGACTTAGTTTTCACTACTTTCATCTCTTCGATATTCATGCTAGACCTACTAGGGACTATGCTACGATTATCAAACTTTGCATTATCGTGCGCTTTTTCCTTGCCTATCTCATTGCACCTCATAATATCACAATATAGATAGTGCCATGAGTACACTTTAAAGATGACCTCATTAATCACAGATATAAAGATCAATCACTTTATGTTGTCAGCAGGATGAAATGTAAAATATAGTTGATGTTATCTATAACATGGCTAGTGCAATGAAATTGGGTTTACGTTCTTAGTTAATTCCAAAGTTATCTACCCAATCAATTGCCATGACTTCATATATATGCATAATAATAATTGTATATCCAAAGTTATCTACCCAATCAATTGCCATGATTTCATATACATGCATAATCATAATTGTATATGTAGCTATGACTGTATACAATCTAAGGCCTAGAGCTAGCACATGATTTATTGAACTTACTTATGTCAATCTATCATTGCATATTTTATGGCACTATAGCCTAATATAACCATGTTGCCCATAATAATGACATATCAAGTAGGACTTACATTCATAGGACTTACTATAAGATTGCCCATGAGATTAAGACTTGCCCTTATTGGGATGTGAGTCTCTAGCATGGTTATTATTGCAATTACCAACATTTTTGCCTCAAATAGTCAATGCATAAGAAGTGTGGGGCATGCCAATATTCTTCATGTTTACCTCTTCTATCAATAGAGCACATTCTACATCATTACATTTAAAACCACCCTCAAGGGGATAAGCACTCATAGCAATATGAAAGGTGTCCCATGACTTAGGCAATGTAACAAGTAAGAACAAATTGTTTCTATTACCTTCAAACTAAATGCCTTGAGATACAAGTTGGCTAAAAATGGAATGAAACTAATTCAAAAGAGTTGACATAGTTGTACCCTTCTCATGCAAAGGTCCACAAGTTTCTTCAACCAATATAACTGAGATGTAAGCCTTTGTTTGTCATAAAGATCACAAACGTTTTCCATAATGCATAAGCACTACCCTCACTATCAATGACATTAAAATACATCTACTTCGATAATGACAAGGTAATAGTGGACATGTATAGCTCATTAAGTTTCACCTAATCATCTGCATCATAGATCTCAGGTTTCATGCCCTCTAACTTCAATTGTTTAACATGTGTCTTCTGCATCAACACTTTCCATATATGTATCTTCAAATATTGGAAGCTATTGTCAACAAGCTTTTGAACATTGAAAATGGCAAATGTGTGCAAATGACAAAATTATAGGCTACTGTAAATTCAACAAAATAGTCCCAATGTTGATTCAGAAGAGTAGGCAAAAGGGTCGAAACAAATGAGACTAGAGATTCCACAAATTGCAAGCAAAAGAGTACCAAAATAAACTATCTTCTCTCCAAAAGAATGCAAAAAATGGTCATTACCGCAATGCTCAAATAAAGAAATAGTATGTGTCAAACCAATTGTGGACCAAGAGTCAAGAAAGTAAGCTTTCACTACCAAGGATATATGGGTAACAACCAAGATACAAAGAATACAACTAGCAATGGCTGACCATAGACCATTAGTACCAAAGTATGTCATGAACTCAAAGTATCAATAGACTATACATCCCATAAGTATATACATTATGCATGTAGAAGATATCAAGAGTAATAGTAGAGATTCGCCAAATATATAACTAAGCTAAGAAAAAAGCAATGATGCCCAGTACATAATTAATATGCATATATACATCATTGATAAACTCCTAACAGAGATAAGTATCAGTGTTCAAAGCATGTAAAATCAAATTAGTCCACAAGCGGAGATAACTGCATCCAATAGCATTCAAGTGAGCATATACATAAACCAAGAGTTCCACTATCTCAAAGAATCAAGATCTGTCAAGTAAATACAAAAATCTCCCATTGTAAGCAAATCTAGAATGCAAAGTGAGTAAGAAAAGATCAAGACATATACATTAAGGTTCATTTTTTTATATTGATAGACAATCTAAATCTACTATATTTCCTAAAAATATCTATATTTCCTTATGAATTTTTTTGATGATACTGGAGGCCAAGGTGAGGGTTAGTAGATAGAGCTTCTAAAGGTATACTTAAAATGCAAGCATCTGATTGTAATTTTGATAGATCCTTGACATTGAGCCCTTCGGCTTGCTCCTTTGAATGAGGTTCTTATGCATATTCTTAATAGTTTATTTGTGAAATAAGTTCAAATAGCATATGATATAGCTGGGATTAGCCAACAAGTCTATAATGCTATACTAGCAAATGCATTGGCTCATAGCAAAATAACGCACATGATTTTGCCTCATCCATTTTGACCGAGAGATATAAGATGAGCACAAAATATATCCATTACCCGTTCAATAGGAGAATATTTTTTAATCATTGACAAAATGAAAGTGAGGGAACTAAACCTAGAAAGCTTCCTTTTATGACTATGGTAACTTCAACAATATTTTATTGACCTAGTTAACTTGCAATGCACTATGGCTTGTTTCTACAAGGTGTAATGCTCGAAAGATATTGGCTTGTCCTAATATAACATTATGGATCCAATATACACTTGTTTCTAGTAAGTTCATGCCAACTATAATTGCCAAGTTTTATTTCAACCTTGGAGTTTGTTATCAAGATTTGATGAATGCCAAATTGTAAAGGGACACAAACTAGAGAGGATGGGCCTTACATTGATGAATTACACCATGGCCTATGCAAAATAGCACATTTGTTTGACTATTTAGTGTACAATTGAAAAAGGAAACCTAGTGGCTAGCAACAGCCAAAGTGCCGAAGGAGACCCACAATGTTCTCTCTTGGATCATCCAACGTACCCTATATCCAAATATAATATTCATGCAAATAAGTGTCAAGAAGCTCATGTGGAAGGAATCAAAGAATTCAATGTTAATTGACACTTGGACAGTGATCTCAAGACTCTAAAGTGTATGTTCAATTATGACACCAAGGCATTAGCATCATTGCCTTGTCCATTTTGCATGAAAATAAACAATTCTTCTTAGACTATAGATAATGTTGTATGGAAGGGAGGAGCACTAGTCTGCAATAGAAAGGCACCATTGAATAGGTCACATCTTGACAATAACAATACATATTTTTAATTAACATTGAGAATTTTCATTTTTACACTTTACATTGCCTCATGCGCATATTTGACAAGTTGTTGAAGTTGTATATCAATTATGTATACACAATGAAGCCTCCTTCCAAACATGAAGTAGTTATTGAGAAAGTCAAGGAGCTATTAAATTAAAAAGAACCAAAAAATGCCAAGCCTAACTTATGATGTAGAACAAAAAATATCAATGAGTGGAACGAAGACATAGAGATTCTTGAGAAAAATATGACTAGCAAGGCATCAAAGCTAAAGTGGGACATGTGGAAATATTTATGCAAATGCAATACATATTTGGAAAGAGACCCTAATCTTAAGAATATTAAAGTTTGGCATTTTTATTATAAGCTAGTGTATATAATACTAAAATCATCAACAAAACACTCAAGTTGAATTTCATACAATGGTCAATGATTTTAAAAAGATAGTTGTCAATGCATGGGGAGAAATCAACATCACCCACTGGAAGGTATGCCTTCAGCTCTATTACTTGCATGTTCTTTACTATTTGCATACTTTGACGATTCAAATCTAATGTCAATGCTTCATACCTTTGCAGCACATGTTATACACTCATAAATCATATTTTTTAGAGAAGTGTGGGTCTTTGGGAATGTAAAGCACCCAAGACATGGAGAAATCTCATTACTAGGCTCGTGATGCATATTTCAAGAAGACTTGCCATGGAGGGGGTCATGTTAAGAAAAGTTATCTTGTAGAAATGTTCAATTGGTTTTTATAGATGTACCTTTGCTCGTTCCATCACATTGAGAATGCTAAGGCTATTGCATTAATGGCTAAATATCTTGAGCGACAAAATGTGTGTGTGTGTGTGTGTGTGTGTGTGTGTGTGTGAGTTAGATGGAGAATGAATCACTTATACTACGATATTCAAGAGTACATGTATATATACAAGAAGTTTTGGATGCGGTAGATTCTCCTACTATACATGTTTGAGACATATCTTATACAATTCTTCTAAATATCCAAATATTTTCTTCCTAGATATTCTATCCATATTACATCATTCTATCATGTAGATTTGTATTTGTACACTAAGTTGGTTCTTTTCTAGTAGCACACTTGCTAGAACAAAGGCCATCTTATGAATTAGCCCCATCTTGCCTTCTTGTTCCTTTTGTGCATTCACTTCCACATCCTTTGCTAGTTCTTCCAATGAGATCCCTAGAGTGGATTCTAGCCTATGAAGACTATCTTTAGATGTTCATGGAATTGGCAGATATCTCCATGTTGCTTGCTCAACATGGCAATCTTGGCATTTTCTAACACCAGTAGCATAGTGAGCTCAATTGCTTTCCTCTTTGTTTCTTCATAATTATTCACCCTTTAATTCATCTATCTTGGCATTTAAAGCTTCAATTTTCTTATTGGTTGCTAGAAGCTTTTGAGCTGAGTAGCAACTTGGACATATTCATGTGGGTAGTTTTTTTTTCATCTAACTGAACTTGGAGCTCTTGCTACTCCTTGATTGCTTTGGTCTTGTCTTGCTTTACCTCTTTACCAAGGCTCTCGAGAGTGGAAACACTTCTAAGTGTGTGAGCAATCTTAGTAGGATGGTCCTATGAGTCAGTGGGTTGAGTCAACATGTCTCTTCATGTCCTATATTGTCTTCTTGTTTCAAATGAAGACTAATCTATTTCCTTAGTCTTCGATTAATCATGTGCTTTGCATCCAAGGTCGACTAAGCAATAAATCATGATCAACTCCCTTCATGATTATAAAGTTTAGTGAGAATGCAAATCCTACTAATTTGACTAGTCAATTCTTAAGGACTCCCATTAGCAAAACTTTGAAAATATCGACTGCATTTAAGTTGAAGTGCACACTCTTTATTGGTGAATTTTCTTGAGCTTGAATCACAACTTGATTTACAATACTAAATCTTCCACCAATATCTATGAATCCTCTCCTTGTTGTACCACCTAGAGCTTTGACTGGCAAGTCAACATGTTGTTCGATCCCTTCTAACATGTTAACACCCAAAGCTCCTAAGGCTTGGGTTGTTGGGGTTCAATCTTAGTTAAGGCTCAAGAAGAGCTACTTTATCTTATTCCACTTTGATTATTCAATCCATGCCTTAAGGGTTCTCAATAGAGTTGGGTTCCCCTTCAATAGCATGCCCAATGCTATAATGTTTGTTGAGAGGCTAGTGTTGTAATGACGTTGGGATCAATTGAAAATTTTGATTCTCCTAATTCCTTAACTTTTCCTTTAGGAGGGTATTGCAAACCTTACTCTACATCATGTTGAATCAAGGCAGGTCTCCCAATGGTGTTTGGACCTATGGGAGTTGACATCAATGCAATATCAATCATGCCTAGCACACTCATACCTTGTTTTGACACTCAATCTTAAAGCTCTTATTGAGTGTCATTGACTCCATCCTTGACCTTATCAATCACTTTGAGCTAGTGTATTGGTTTTAAATACTCACCTACTTTGGTTGTTGATGCTTTTTTTTTTTTTTGCTATGATAACACTCTTTGCACTTGAATGCTCAGGTAACATAGTAGTGCTATTGCTCTTTAAAGAAACTTTGATGGTACCATGCTTCTTTCTTTTCTTTGAGCCTTTCCCAATTACCCATGCAAGATTCAACAAAGGACCAAGAATATTGATGCCTTCTTTCTTTCTTGTTAGTCTAGTAATGGCCTTGACTACTATCAAGATTATGCCCTCATCATGAATCATCTCTACTCTAAATAAGCTCAAAGGTACTGATGGTATGATTGCCTTGCTAGTGCTTGCTTTATGCATTCAACAATCTTGACACATATAAGTGATTCCATAATCATTGCATCTTTGATGGGCTATGTTCTCTTGGATCAATTCCATGTTTTTAAAGGCACTTTGATGATACATACAATGGCTAATCGAGTGCCAACATTCAATAGTTATCTCCAAGTTGGATCATTCCTTGCCCTTATACACATCCTAGAATCATCAATGGAATGGATCTATAGTCCACAAGGATTGTGTTACCCTCCTCATCATAAGAGATATAAAGCTTTGTGAGTTCTTCTTCTTATGGTTCTTTGATTTAGTGGATTGTAGCATAGCTCAAGAGATCAATTATGATTGGACTTAGAGGCCTAGAAATCCCTAATATATTGATGATTGCTCTAGGTGTATTAGCTGAGACTAGAAGGGTGAATTATTGTGGACTTTCATAGAAAGGTCCCTTGTTTTGTTGATAGCCAATATTAGCATAAGGAGCAAGGTACTTATCTAGCTTCAAGCACAACATTTGGAACATTCAACGCATCTCCAATTGTTTCAAGAGCTCCAATGCTCTTTGAATCAACCACCTCTAATGTGATTGGCTCACAATTCGATCTCACAACCATGTACTCTCTCCTCACTATCTCGAGCAAGCGAGAAATCAAATAATCGAGAGTTCATAGTGGGCTCATCTTCCTTCTTCACACATGATAGTCCAAATGTGTTTGAAGGCTTGATAGTGGCCTCATGATTCAAGCATAGCTCCTCTAATCTATTCTATTACTCCATCACATGTGATCCACTCCTCAAGAGCTCTAAGGAAGAGAGGAAATGTAGAGAAGAAGGAGATAGCCAACCTCAACTTAGCCTCCACCTAACACCCTCCAAGCTATGAAAGAAGAAGAGAAGAGCACAAGCCAAGAGAGAAGCTTCACTCTCCAAGTCCTTCCCTTTCACTCTCATACTCTCACTCTCAATGTGATGTATAAGAAGATAGGACAGAAGTAAGAAGTTGCACACATAAGAACAAGCTCCTCTATTTACTTTATGGCTTTTATACATGGGTTTGGTATTTAGGGTTCCCTCCATTAGTTGGACATCCTTCCCACTTTTTAGGCTCTTAACTAGTCCCCATTTAACATATGCACATGTCTTATGTTCATCAGGCCTTGAAGATAGAGAACACAACCCTTTTACTAACATCCAAGACAATATATACATTTATTCCCTTTTTCTAAGTAGATCTGAAAGTCTTGAGCCATCTTGGTATCTAATTCAGGCTATTAGCCTCACACAATTTCTCAAATTGTCTAACAAGTTGTAGGGTTTGTCCCAAGCTCTATACTTATCTCCTTGCTTAGGAGGGAACTCGGATTTCTCTTTAATCCAATAATTATGCCTATTCATGCTAGCAAGGTATGAGATTTATCGATAGCGTTAGAGGATGTGTTAGAATGAATCAAAATCCATCTTTTAAGCTAGTACCAATAAGGAATTGTTGGAAAACCTTGCTAGACCTAAATACATAACTAGCCTCTTGATGTCATTGATCTCTTTTCACATTTTCATTCTCTCTTTTTGTGTGGCTATAGTTATTCCAACAATCTCTTAAGGGTATTTAACCCCTAGTCCTCTAGGTTCTATAGCTTGTGATGATGAAGTTCTTGAATATTTATATCCTATTGAAGTCTATCATCACTTCAAAGTTTTCCAAAGGCTTCCTAAGGTCATGCGGAACCTCTCCAAAGTCTCTTTTAGTTGCCATCTCTCTAGTTCTGCCTAGGTCAACCTCTTGCTTGAGTTGCTCGATAATAACAAATCTATTAGTTGAGGGATGGGAGTGTCCTCAAACTTCTAAATCTACGCCTTGCTTGAGATTAGGATATTTGATTGGCTAAGTTTCCAATTTCATGTCCACTCATCAAGCACATAAATAAGCTTTAGGCTCTTGGTAACCAAAGTTGTCAATGTAGTTCTTCCTACAAGAATTATCATTTATGGATAATTACTTCTCTAGTTTTTGTAGGTACAAATTGCTTCTCTAAGAGTAAGGATTTTGATTTGGTTTTTCAACTTGGTTGGCTCCCTCTCTTAGCTTCCTAGTTCAAGACACTCCTTTTGTTTTAGCCTCTCCTTATACTTTGTCTCTTTCTTATTTACCCAAGGGAAGATATTCCAAGTTTTCAAAGTACGGATCATAACATTTTGTGGGTGAAATCTTATGGGTTTTAGGGTATTGTTAGACTCTACAATCTCAGCAGCACATTCCTTATTTGTAGTAGTGATGTTATAGCTCAAGGGAGGACCCCTTCCCATTGCCAAGGAGATCCATCATCTTGCATATGGTTCAAAGAGGTCTATGATGTGCTATTACTAGATGGTGTTTATCTTCCTCCTCATATGCCACACTCAAGTTTAGAGTGCAACTCTAGATGATGGTAGGGGTTCCCCTTGGTCAAAGCTGAGTTTGCTCCTAAGGATCTATAGCAACACTTGTGGGTTAGATTTTCAAGGCTTTGAGAGACTACGTTGTAAAGTTCTCAAGAGTCCAAGATTTCAATTCTTTTCTAGGTTTAGTCAGCTTTACTTCTTTTGAATGCCTTTAATGCATGCAATTACCCTTTTTATTCACCAACTACTCCTAGATTCAATTCTAATAATACCTTAAGACCTTCAAGTAGAAAATTCAAGGCAATATTATAAGGTATTCATGATCCACATTAGTTCCACATTCTGTCCCTTGCTTGTGCTACAATTTATGATGCCTTAAAGAGTTCATTCAATAAATTCTTGACTATCCATGAGCAACTACTTCCAAGGTTACATTCTATTGTGCCAGTTGTAATAGCATCACACAAAGGCAATCAAGACAATATCTGAAAGGTTTGTGTAATGACAAGTGGTATGTTATGTCTACAATTGTGGAGATGATTCCTCCTATAAGTTTGGATATTTTAGCATAGAAAAGTTGTGGCTTTGGAAGAAGAGACAAATCCCACATTATTATCATTACAATGATGATTACAATCATTCAGGCCAGTTAACAACTATGGCATCCTATTATCCTATAGAGCTTTGTGTAGGCTAAATGGTGTGTCCAATAATCTACACTTATGTATGGTATGTGATACAACAATAGAATAAAACTTTGCATGGTCATATTCTAAATGTCAATCAAAGAAAACAACTAGTCATATGAACACAAATTACCCAAAAGTGATGAAATTTGAATGGTGCATGGAAGAAAAACAATTGGGAGGATAGATACACATATTTGGATAATGCAACACAACTAGAGAAAAGAGGTCATGGCATCCTATCGTTGCCAAAGAGCAAGGATCATTATGTGCAACCATGGCACTACATGCTCATAGATAGGGGGAGCCACATAGAAACATTGTATATATCTCTCATGCACCATCTCAATGAATACGGCTTTATACAATCAAACAAATTATAGAGTGTCAAGGTGTTCCATGACATGTACAAGAGATCTATGCAATGTTGGTTCTTGATCTAGAGGCACAAAATTTTATTCTTTTCCTATTTGAGTCTGATATGTATGATAATAACCAAGTTTAGGAGTAATCATATTCTTGAATGACCTCATAAATTCAAAGAGGAGTAATAAAAAAGTGAACCAGAAAGAAACTATCAAAGGTTATTTTAATTGAGAGTGCACATCTTGCAAGTAAATAGAAAGAAATTGTATTTTTTGTGATATTTCTTGTATAAAATATTCACAATAGAATTGATATGACATTTATTGTCTAGTCTAGCAAAATCTTAAGGCTATGTGGGGACTTCGCATGTGAGAAAGCAACATACAACTATCCACATGTGAAGAGAGAGTTTTTAATAAAGAAACCTAGATAAGATAAGATAAGGTAAGAGAGGGTTCTTAAGATAAAAACCTAGATAAAATAAAATTTTTCCTTAAGCCTTAATAATTGGAGAATAATTTTCATTGTGAATGCCACTCTCAAAAGAAAGTATCTTCATCGTATGGAACATTCAAGTGCAACATGCTAGGAATGAAGGTGATATATGGAAAAAAAAATTGGCACTAATTTTAGTTCCTATGACTATCTTTGCATCCAAATTGTATCTCTTAAAAAGCCTAGTGTATATTGACCTTGCACCATTGCAAAAAAGGAATCAATATTGTATTGATCAATCGTTGTGTTCCTCAATGCAATAATTGTCATTTTCCTAGAAAAAGAAAGCATGATCTTGCACATTGAAAACATCACTAGATAGATATGCAAAGGAATCATCAACTAATCCTCCCACAACACCATAATTTGAGGATAACTACAACTTGTCATTATAACCAACCAAACCAATACAATCTCCAATACCCTAAATCCACCTAATAAAAAATCTCCATTGAACTATCAGCATGTACATGTTTGCATCAATCTTAAAATTCTAATATGCCGCCATAGATTACAATAACAAGGAGCTAATTTACAATATCCTCATGACCACACTTGAGAAAAACATGTTTTATTTGCTTGAGATCATCCTTGGGAAAAGCACAACATTGCCACCAAAGTTCTATTGCAAGACATGATATCTCTCAAACATCTTTCAAGAGTTTCAAAGGCATTATGATGCATCATCAGAGCTCCATCCCACAATACTAGAAACGTTGACCTTAACAAACATGTCTCTCTCTCTCTCTCTCTCTCTCTCTCTCTCTCTCTCTCTCTCTCTCTCTCTCTCTCTCTCTCTCTCTCTCTCTCTCTCTCTCTCTCTCTCTCTCTCTCTCTCTCTCTCTCTCTCTCTACACACACACAAACACACACCCCTCATCATTTTCATAGCTCACATCCATTTAACCTCCAAAGTTACATTCATGGCATCTCATCTATATTCTGAATACAATCTTCATAAACTAAGTTGCACTTTGGCTTAATTCCTCTCTCTCTCTCTCTCTCTCTCTCTCTCTCTCTCTCTCTCTCTCTCTCTCTCTCTCTCCATTGTACATGTTTTTCCTTGAGATGGCAAGCTCAACATGTGTGGACATTGATGATGAAGTGTCTAGTTAGATGGATCTTCACATCTACACTTAGCATGCTAGTAGTCATTATGATCCTCACATAGTCACTAACTTATCACTTACTATATTTAGTTTGTTTGCACCTACCTACAACTAGCATAACTATAGCACTACTCGATTAGTATATACGTGATTTGTGACATGGTATCATAGTGATGCCATTAAGAGACGCTAGCTTTGAAGGTTGAAGTGAAGGAGGAGAACCAAGGATTCAAGCAAGCAAGCAATCAGTAAGAAGCTCTCCCATTCTTCCACTCTTTCTCTTGGATAGTGTCTGTGGAGGCACCAAAAGCAAGGCAAAGAAAAAATCTCAAATTGTTGTGAGATTTGGTATATAAGAAAAGTAATGTATATACTGGAAAAATGCCTTTTAAGACTCATCCGCTGCTTTTTCTGCCATCTGAGGCCATTCGGGCCCCATTTTAGATCAGTAAGCGTGTGAACAACAATTTCAAGGTAGACTGTGATTTCAATTGTGTCGACTAAAAGTGGGTGCATAGATTATAGATTTCAAATTTGTAAGTTCTAGAGTGTTTTCCAGGAAGAAAATACAAGTTTTATTTGTAAATAGGTTGCAGATTACATTGAGCAGTCATTGAAAAAGGCTGCTTTGTGTGTTGTTGTACACTTGCTGTAAAAGGTTATATAAAACCTACTTGTTGTTTTGTATCAATTTTGTGATAATACCCAAGAATAGTGGAAACCCCATCATTAAGAAGCCGGATAAAAACAATGACCCATTATGGAAGTTCCGTGCGACAAACTTTCTTATTGGAAAATACCTCTTTGAGTTTGTTTTAGGTGAAGAAAAGGAGTCAGAGCTGAGTGACCTTGTGATTGTAGATGAATTAAAGGTATAGAAAGAATGTAATGCAAAAGAGAAAAAAGTGATGCATTGGCTATCTGTAGTCATAGACAATATTATGTGGGGCATATCAAAATCCAAAAACTTCACATGCAGCTTGGACAATCTTTGAGAATATGTTTTTAGTAAATATGAAGGCATAGAAGATTCAACTCAAGTAAGAATTCAGTACTTTAAAGAAAGGAAATATATTTTTAAATGAAATTTTTTTGAAATGAGAAGCATTGCATATATCTTAGCAACTATTAATGCAATGCTTGATGATAATGATGATTTGGTTTCATCTACTTTGGGTGGCCTTAATAATGAGAAGGCTTGGAAATTATTTGTCACTTGTGTGTATGTTTGAAAGCCATTTCTAAATTTCAATGAGTTGTTCTCTCTCATTATCACTAAAGAGATCAATATGCAGCAAGGTGAATCATATGAAAAAAGTGGTAAACAGGTCCAAGCATATTACTCAAGTTTTAGAAGGGGACATGGTAGGTTCTCTTTAAGAGGCTATGGTATGGGACGTACTAGTGATAACCAGCAAAATAGGTTGAATTAGCAATTCGATGAAATACAGGTTTCAAGAGGCCATGGAAACTTTAGAGGTAGAGGGAGCTCTAGAGAAAGTAAAGAGTGGTTGCGGACATTGAAATATAACACAAGCATATTGGACATGCAAATATGCAAAGGATTATATTAATATGGTCCAAAAGATTGGTTAGAGGGTTGCCTACTTTTAGAGTTGTAGAATTTCATAAAGTGTGTAAAGCATGTCACTTTGGTAAGCAAAAAAGACAACCTTTTTCACTTGATAGAGATGTGAGTATAAATACACATGATGTTGTACATGAAGATGTTTGGGGGCTTACACAAAACATATCTCTTGGTGGTAGCAAATATTTTATTATGTTTAGTGATTATTATTCAAGAAAGCTATGGGTATATTTCATGAAGGAAAAGAGTGATGCATTTGAGCACTTTCAAAATATGGCATATATCAAACTGCCCATTGTGGGTATATTTCATGAAGGAAAAGAGTGATGCATTTGAGCACTTCCAAAACATGGTATATATCAAACTACCCACTATGGATGCATAAGGGATCTTGGCCAGCTTGGCTTCATCTCATCTAACTGGGGATAATCTACCTAACTGACCTTCATATGGGAAGGTAAAGGAGAACCAATAGGCTTAACATCCTACATATGGAAGTTCTCAAGGACTTTCTATATGTATTCCTTCTATGATAAGTAAATAAGCACCTTAAAGTGATCGCATATGATACGCATCCCAAGAATATGTGAGGCCTATCCCATGTCCTTTATGTCAAAGCTCTTCTTGAGCTAACCTTTTAAAACATATAGCTCATCATAAGCTCTCCCAACAATCAACATATCATTCTTGTAAAGTACCAAGATAATAAGGCTGTCATAAGCCTTCTTCATGTAGAGACATGGATCCATATCACAGGGGGAGTAAAACCGTGATCACATAAATGCATCAAACGCATAATACCATTCCCTAGGTGCCTATTTAAGACCGTAATGGCTCTTTCTCAACTTGCACAATAGATTTTCCGTATCATTTTCTTGTATGCCCTTAGGTTGCTACATATAAATCTCATCATGCAAGTCCCCATGTAAGAAACCATCTTAACATCCATCTGATAGAGACATAGCTCTAACTAAGCAACCAAGGCCAATACTAAGTGTAGGATATTCATCTTGATTATAAGAGAAAAGACCTCATCAAAGACAATATCATGCTCTTGCTTAAAATCCTTAGCAACAAATCTAGCCTTATATGTTAGCTTGGGACATCTAGGGATACTCTTCAAATTATACACCCACTTGCACAACAATGCATATTTTCCACTAAGAAAAGGAACCAAATCCCATTTATGATTTTTTTGCAATGAGTCATACTCTAAGTGCATGGCCTTCTCCCAAGAGTGACTATCACCTCTATGCATGGCCTCCTTATAAGGAAGGGGCTCACCAAAATCTGTCACCATAACATAGTCCATGGAGAACTCAAACCGACCGATTAGCTATCTCTGGTAGATCATCTCAAAATAAGCTGTACATGGCCTATACATTTTTTCCAATATCACAATCATGGGACATTAGAACATCAGTTGTAGGTTGTCTAACTGACTATATGGTAACATAAGTCTCCTCCTGAAATATCACCTTTGTGTACATCAACTACCTACTCAGGTTGCTTATGCATATTCTCCTCATGGAAAACAACATCATGGCTATGAATAACCCTTCTAGCCTATGGATCCCATAAGTGATAGCCCATCTCACACATATCCCCATAACCAAGAAAGATGCATTTCACTAATTTAGGATCCAACTTATTGCATATGTCATTGGAAACCTGGCAAAGAGCCTCACATCTAAAGATATGCAAATGAGTATATGATGGAGGTTTTCCACACCATACCTCCTCTACAACCTGACAATGATGAGTAGTACATGGGAATCTATTTAATAGTAACTATGTCAGCCCAAAAATGCTACGATAAGCTTACTTGGCTAAGCATACTATGGACTCTCTCCTAAATCATCATGTTCATGCACTCTACAACACCATTCTAGGATGGGGTATAAGGTGCGATCAACTAACGGTCAATATCCTACTTATTGTAAAACTGCTCAAATGCTTTAGAGACATATTCACCCTCACTATCTAACCTTAGGCATTTCAACCTATACACAAATTGGTTCTCAACAAGAGCAAGCTAATGCTGAAATGTAGCAAATACATCTGATTTCTACTTTATGGGATATGCCCATACCTTATGCAAATAATTATCAATGAAAGTCACAAAATACTTTGTACTACTACCTACTGATGCTAGGCTATCTACCATAAAGACAATAATCACATAAATCAAAACATTTGTAGTCAAGGAGCAAAAGATACTAGAAATGAGAAAGTATTTCATTCCTTTTAAGGACATGTGCTCAAGGCAATGATGCCATAAAGATACATGTGGTATATTAGCCACAGCCAAAACATGGTCAATAGACCTATATTACAAGCAAGGGATAGAGGCTGCTAGCCTTCGCACCTCAAGCAAAGATAAGATTTTCACACGTAATCATCCATGTGGAATCACTAAAAGATACATGATATCCTACATCATCGTAATATTCAGTAGAGAGTAGGCTTTTGGTGTACATCATGCAAAATAATAGTGCTGCTTCTTGAAGCAAACTATAGTCTAACATCACCAATACCAATAATATCCAATGTTAAGTCATTTCTTAGTCTCGTTGAATCTATCGTACTACAATAGGATTAAAACCAATCCCAATATGAGGCAACATGGAAAGAAACCCTTGAATCAAGTAGTCAACATTGAGAAAAAGTGGACGAGGTATCACCCAATTAACTGGCACTAAGAGAAAAAGATGCCAAGATATAATCATCATTAGACTCAAGTTCCAAGGCATTTATCTCCTCAATCTTCACACTAGACTTACTAGGAGCAATGTTGTTTTCATTAGACTTTTTCTACACTTTGCCCTTGCCTTTCTCTTTGAGTTTATCATCACACGTCTTATGGTATTGCGGCTAAATATGACCGTGCTTTCCACAATAATGACATGTAAGAGAGGCCTTACAACCATAGAAATTATTGCGAGACTACCCACAAGATTGAGACCCCTATGAGTCTTTACCACAATGATCATTACCACTCTTACCATCATTGTTGCCCCTAATAGTCAATGCATGATAAGTACAAGCTGTATCCACATTCTTTTTATTTATCTCCCCTGTGAATAAAGTACCCTCAACATCCGAGAGTTTCAAACCATCCTTAGGCATATTAGCACACATGCCAGTATAGAAAGTGTTCCATGACTTGAGAAGTATCACAAGCAAGAACAAGGGAGGAAGATAATCCTTATACTCAATGCCCTACGAAGTGAATTGGTTGAAAATCAGTAAAACTCATTCAAATGTGCAAATATACTAGTCCATTCCTTCATACAAAGGTCCATGAGTTGTTTCAACCAATACATCTATGAAGTAGGACTTTGCTTGTCATTAAGATTGCATATCTTTTGTCATAACTGCTAAGCATTATCCTGAGGTGCCAGAACATTGAAATAAACCTATTTTGGCAATGACAATATAAGAGTGGATTTAGCTCATCCAACTCATCTTAAATATCCAAATCAATGCCTTCGAGCTTTATACTCTTGGTTTTTAAAGGCCTAACTTGCTTCTTTTGAACCAATACATGTTATATCTGCATCTTTCAATAGGTGAAACTATACCATCAGGCTTTTCAATATTAAAAATAGCACTATCATTCGAAGAACAATCCATAATGATAGTATACCAATGTAAAATCCAAGAGAATGGGCTACTGTAAATGATTACAAATTAGTCTACAAAACTTAGCCAAAAAAAGTGAAAAAATAAGATTAAAAATCAAAGTATAGAGCTATCCACCAACTACAAGGAATAGACTACCAAAGTACAATGTTTGCTCTCCAAAATAATGCTAGGAAGCATAATTACAATAATGTGAAATAAAGACAATACTATATGTCAATCCACCTATGGTCAAATAGCCAAGAAAGCAAGCTCCCATTACTAGGGATATCCCAATAGCAACCGGGATACAAAAAATGCAACTAATAGTGACTAAGCATAAAGCACTGGTGCGAAATTAACAAATTGTTGACAAGGTAAATGTCTTTTTCCCAAGGCATATGGAATCAAATCAGCCCACAAGTGGAGGTAACTATATCCAATATCATATAAGAGAGCATATACATGAACCAAGAGTCCCACTGTCTTAAAGAATTAAGCTCTTTCAAGTAAGTACAAACATCACCCATACCAGTGGAAGGGATTTTGAAATGCAAAGTGGGTAAGCAAAGCTCAAGACATCAAAGCATCCGAGAAGCCCAAGCACATCGCAAATACATCCTAGAGCATAAGTGCCCAATGAAGCTTCAATACCCATAAGCATAAAAGCTCAAAGCAATCGACCTAAGCCCAAGTACCTCAAATGTAGCTCAAATCCAAGTGCCAAAGCATATCATAACTATATCCATGCTCATACATCAATGATAGATATCACCATAGACATATAGCATACCCAAAATATCATGCAAGCACAATAGCCATTCAAAGCATGAAGTTCATTGTTGTATGCTTACTATCCAAACTATTATGACAACAATAAACCTCTACAAAACTAAGCTAATCAAGCTATAAATAATCCAAATAGCATCTCAAAGCATAACATAATGTATGGATACCAAAATAGCATCCCTAAAGCATCAAGCATGCACTATGGAATTTATTGCTTGCTATCCAAACCAAAACTATTCTATTTTGTGCAAAATAGAGGACTAAAATTTGTATAGAATTGACTTTGTGAGTACTCACATCTATAGTTCTTATCTCACTCTTAGTTTCTAGCTATAATACATGAATCTGATACCATATACAAACGCTATGGCCAAAATATGAAAGTGTTGTCAAGCTACCATAGCTATCCATGACTTATGAAGCATGCACGATATCCACTTAAAATGAATAGAATGACTACTCCTCCTCAGCTCAATGAGCATTCAACAAGGCTTAGCCAAGCCCTAGGAAGCTCCTCAATAAGCTAAGAGCAAGCTAGAACAAGTCAAAGAAAAGAAGTTTCAATGCATACCTCAAGAGAAAGAAATAATGGCTGCCATGAAACCTTGAGTTGAAGCTATGAATCTATGCGGTAAAGCAAAGGATGAAGAAGCTCCTTGAATGCTTACTCTAATACTAATTGAAAGATAAAGCCCAAGTGAAAGCACACAAATGGAAATAAGAGCAAATTAAGAACTATGGTGGGTGGAGCAAGAGAGAGAGAGAGAGAGAGTATGTGTAAACTCCAATAGTCACAATGTATGACTGGCCTTCCCTTATTCAATAGTCATTAAAAGAATAAAAAATAAAGTGATAATGATGGGTGCCCGCCACCTACAATATACAATGTGCAATCACAATGTGTGAAGTAGTTACATGGCAGCGCAAGCAAATGCACCTTTAACCCCAACACAATGGAAAATATGTTTGGGCCATTGAAGAATAATATAGCAATGGTGGGATGATCGTTCTACTGACCATTCATGCAAAACTAACCATGATTCTCCATTTCAAGAAAGAAAAGAGGAAAAAACTTCAACAACTTCATCTACATGATGCTTCTCATTATCCATGATATTTTGTTGCCGCTACTACACTATCCTAAACTATCTTAGTACACTTATCCTTGCATACCCCACATACAAATCACTTCACATAGGTAGCCCAATTCATCCTAGTGCATACTACTCACCCTAATACACTAGCATAGTGTACCACACAATGCACTGGTCTCCTACACAAGCATACATAGCCATCCTTACATTACCTAGTGCACACTTGATGTGCACTTGTGCACTAACCACCATATCATCACACCTTAGTGCATGTGCACTACACTAGTACACTAGTATGCAACCCTAGTGCACTACCATGGTGCACTAGCACACAACCCTAGTGCACTACAACCCACATACACATACCCTAATACACGCTCCTGTGCATGTAACACTTGCACACAGACCCTTGCACACCACCCCTTTACCTACATATAGCCTCAATAGTCTCTCACACTCACTGCACCTAAGCTAATACACATACATCAATGCACACATGCACATGCACATGCACTAGTACGCTCCTTATGCATTAACTTAAAAAATACTAATTTGGGCATAAAAACCTTTGTGCACAAATTTCCTAGCAGAATTCAACTTACACATTAGTATATGACACCCACATCCACGCATCTAATATATTGTAGACCCTACACCCATGCATAGCCTAGTGCACATGCACACACATGCACATGCATTAACACACCTTGGAATACTCCCTAAATGCACAACCCATGACAACTAGGGTATATAAGGTAGCTCATCATTGTATGCATGTGCACAAGCACACCGTTGCACACATAACCA
This sequence comes from Lygodium microphyllum, assembly GCF_053477565.2. NCBI lineage: Eukaryota > Viridiplantae > Streptophyta > Polypodiopsida > Schizaeales > Lygodiaceae > Lygodium > Lygodium microphyllum. Next base: position 58,324,101 of record NC_141141.1, on the reverse strand, counting down.
AGGAACATTAACCATGAACATCAACTAGATAGGAGAGGGCAGAGTGAAATAAGAGGGTAAAACCTTGAAGAAACTGAACAAACTAGAAAGGCTGAGACACCACAATCAAGAGTACCCCATTGAGAACCCACCAGCAAAACCATTGAGACCCAAACTTAAAATATTATTAACTTGTGGGCTAATTGTATAAAAGGTGTTGTAAGGTATTAGATTGTGATCACATATATTTATTTGAAAAAAGGAGAAAACTTGTTTTTGCACAATACACTTGAACACACTTAAACATCAACCAAAATTCAAAACTAGAAATCTTTGCTTGTGGAAGACAACAAAAAACCCTAAGCCAAAACTTTACGAAACAAAACATGGTGATAAACAACAAAGAAGGAAAAACAATCATTTTAACACCTATACCAAGACCTGCGACTCAAAGTCATAGTATATATACACGTGCTTTTGAAGTGGACACAAGCTCCCAACTCCCACAACATGCAAACACCCCAATCCTAGTGAACCCATTGATATCAAAAACACCCTTATCTGTGACCTTATAAATCAGATTATTCAACTAATCAATCTAGAGAGCACTGGTACTATTTCTAACATGATGGAAATAACTAAAATTTTAAGAGGAGTCTCCAATGACTTCCAAGCCACCATTGGCACATTCCAACATGCTATTGACTTTGATGTCTCAAGCATGGCCCCTCCAGCCATGGAATTGAAACTCATAAAGATATAAGGGAAAGGAACAAACACTCTCAATCAATTGTTGAACATCAACAACAATACTAGATAGTAGCTTGCAATCATGCAATAGGTATGGATAGCATCCAAAGGATGTTATTGAATACTAAAGCTAGAGGATCCTCACAAGATTTGCTATCACATCTCCAACAATGATGCCTGCTTGACCACATGAACATGCTATAAATATGAAGTTACATTGCCAAACCCTCTTAATCAAAATGGAAAACACTATAGGAAATAAGTATTAAGTGTAAATCTTGCTAGTGGGCAAGAAGTTGGGGTCAGGAAGACCCTTATAGCTTCATTGAATAGTTTGAGTAACTATGCAAAAAAGCGGACAACCTTATAGGTGATGCTAGGCATGGGCAAGCATAACAACCTTATAGGTGATGCTAGGTAGGCACAAGAATTCAAAATGTGCCTACAAGAAAAGGGGTGAACTTGGTTCCCTTGGCTTGATGCCACTAAGAAAGGCTCGTTCATTCTATTCAAAGATCTCTTAATGCCACTAAGAAAGGCTCATTCATACTACTCAAAGATCTCTTGGTTCCCCAAGCTTGATGCCACTGAGAAAGGCTTGTTCATACTACTCAAAGATCTCTTTATCAAATGCTTTGTAGAGGTTGATTACAACAATTGTTTCATTGTTTGATTAATGAATATTGAGTACCAAGAAGAGGATAGCATGCAAGAGTATGTCTCAAAGGTGAGGAGCCTCTTTAAACATATCCTAGTTTGCAAAAGACCCACTATTTAGGCTATAGTGAAAGCCTTCCTCAAGCGCATTCATGATGGAAATATTTATGAGACTATGGTAGAAAACTTAAATGTTAATTGCTCTAGCATCAACAATGTACTCACTGAGGCAATTCACATAGATGACCTACACATAGAGAGAAGCATAGACAAGAAAGCCATAGGTAATCAAGACCCCCAAGTAAGTTGAGGCAAGGCTAAAGCAAACAACACCTTGTGGTTGATGTTAAGAAATAGCAATAAGAGCTCTTAAAGATAGTGGAACCTTATCACTAGAATATGCAATGCATCCATTATGGCATAGATCATCTCCCTTTGGAGTGCTAAAGACTAATACGTAGTTGCACAAATTGTGGATGCTTTAGGCATGAAGCCACTTATTCTAGAGCTCCGTAAAGACTCCCATGTTTTAACCATAAATTTGGCTATCCACAATACAATCACAACCTCAACTATCTAAAATAGCTATAATTAGCACCATCATTTGCGTCGCAACTCCTTAGGAGCAGAGGCACATAGCACATGGAGCTGAATTTAATCCCTCAAGGATCCCTAGATCACCATGTTCCATCGTTACTCACCCCCTAGTAATGCTCATGTTTATTATGTTGAAAGACCAATAGAGGATGAGAAGTACACTAGTTCCTTTATTTGCTCTGATGAAGAGGGTAATCTTGTTTAAATGTGGCAATCATGATGTTGGGACAAGGAAAAGGATGTAGAATAATCTAGCCTTGAGAAACAATACCTTGTTAGAACTCTTGAGAGCCAAGACACTTGTTGAACTATCCTCAAAGACAAAAAGAAACTAAAGAATATGAAGTAGACCAACAATGCCTTGAGTGTGGAATCACTCACATGTATCAAGATTATTTTAGGCACAAGGCTAGTAGTAGCAAGGTAATCATAACCTTAGTGCCCTTGATTCTCTTCACTGTTAAGGTGATTAAGGATGAAGATGTTATCTTTATTCCAATCAATCGCATCACCCAAGCACAAAGTTAAAAAGGTGGGATTACCATTGAGGGACTAACCATAGTGAATGGGTCAAATATAGGAAAGAATAATGCAAAGAAAAGGAAAAATCGTGCTTATCTTAAGTTGAAAGTTGAAGTCTTAATCCTGTTTCAAGGCATTGCTCCTATTTCAAGTGTAGAGAGTGTGACAATAGCACCCCAAACCAAGAAGGTTTCCATTCAAAAGTAGGAGAGCATTCTGATCCTAAGCAACAATTGGCCACCATAGATAATGTCAAGGAATGGGTTAAAGTAGTGCAAGAGGAACTACCTACTATAGAGATAGCCATGGAGACCATTAGTCTCCCAAGCCTCTCCCGTACCTCACATACATCTCCTCTTGCTCAACCCAAACATTGACAAGTCTACCATCGACCCACTATACTTCGGTCAATACACACAAGAGCAAGAACTAGTGATTCTGCAAGGTGCAAGGCATCACCATTTCCAATATCAAGATATAGAATCTAGTTTCACCTCCCTTGCCCCATTTACCAAATCTTGATTCTAGGAGTTGATGAAATGAAGCCCTATCATATGACAAGCATTCAAAAACTAGATGGATAGATCAAACCGCACGATCAATACATGAGCCAAAACCTAGCTTCTCAACCTTAGCAACTTCAGGAGCCTTGGGGGTGAATATCTTTTGGGAAGGAGTAGAGCATCACGCTTTCCTCCTAATGGAAGTCCCCCAGAGACTCTATTAGATGTGCAATCATTGATATGAGAGCTGGAGTTAGCATAGTTAACCAAGATGTACTCCATGCATGGAGAAACCTATCAATTGAACCTATACATTTGAGGAGATGGGGTTAGTACTCGGGTAAGTTACTCATGAATATATGTGTGCATCACGTGGGTTCAAAATAAGGTGTGCATGGAGAAACCCATTAAGTGGACCTATACATTTCAATTTAAATGTTGCCAATGGATTCCAAGCTCACCGATAGGATGTGTTGAAAGATTTCATTGTTCTAAAAGGGGTTGACAATGATCTATTGCTTGGGCATCCTTCGATGCACAATGCATGATCCATTTAGGACTCAAACAATGGTCCAGTCTTCCTATGGAATAGAAAGGATATAGTGCGAGTCAAAATGGAGACTTGGAGAACCTCTTTAGTGGATATTGATCCAATTTGCAACATGTTGCATGGAGATACTAGTTACCCAACAACCTCTCACTAGATGCATCTTATGCCCCGAGGATAAGCAAGATTGGTGCACATACATGCCATTCACAAAGAAACCAATGTATTGAGAAACATATGAACATCTAAGCCAGCAAGGAGCATGAGAATGCATAGTTCAAATGACCAATCCTTAAATAGATTGTATCTTATTGCCTCTCTTTAGATAACCCCTAACTCAGTGACCACAAAACCATACCAAGGGCTATCCCATTCCTATAAATATACTTGAGCTAGGCAAAATGTTAAGATAATGGTGGTCATGTTCATGCAATAAAACCAAAGAAACCCTCTCAACTTTCAGTGAGTTGCTCAATGGCCCTAGTTGGCAATGGATGAACCTCCATCAAGTCTTGTTTGATTACCATAACAACCTCTTTGTCTTCCTCCTAAGGCAAGAGCAAGGTGTGGAGGTTGAGGAGGAAAATGAAATAAAGGGGGAAGAACTAACAAATTATGAAAGTAAAGATAAAACTGGTATCGAATCCATTGAGTAGAACATTGATGGCCAAACGATAGAGTAAACCTTAGCACATTGCAAGCCTTCTTAGATAGAAGGTTCACTTGTAGATGCAAATGTAGTTAGACTCAAATCAGAGTTAGAATTGTTGGAGTGCTTAGAAGTCCTTGATTACGAGCAAATGGAAAATTGATCCATTGATTTGATTCCTAACTCTAAAATGCTAATAATAGCTGATAAAGCTTCAATGCTCCCATGAGAAATACTAGCTCAAAAATGTAAGGAAAGAGGACTCACCCACAACATCTCATGAGTTTAAGACGAAAGTCTCAATTCATCTTAGGCACAAACATGTTAGTACAAGATATTGAGTCCAATGCTAAGAGTGAAAAAAAACCACAAGATCTCCCTAAATGAGTTACAAAATACAAGAAGGAGATCAAATGAGTGTCCTACTTTGAACTAAGAGAGATGACAGTCCAAGGAACCTCTTGAGGGCTTGAAGAAGGTGAAGGAGTTAAACCTCGCTAAACCAGGGGAACCCTCTATACCAGTCTATGTCACCGAGGGTCTAAGCACATAGGACAAAAAACATCTCATTAATCTACTAAAGAAGTAATGTGGTTTTTTCACTTGAAGCTACTCGAACCTCAAGGGCATACCATCCCAAGTGCTGACACATATAATCCCACTTAAACCCAATGCCAAGCCCATAAAGCAAAGGCCATACCCCAGAAATCCTTGCTATGCACACCATGTTCAAAATGAGCTAGAGAATTTGCAAAAGGCAAGATTCATTTATGAGAATGAGCATACAAATTGGGTATCACCCATTGTTGTGGTACTCAAGAAAAATAGTAAGATATGAGTATGCATTAACTATAAAAAGTTCAATTATGCAACTAAGTGAGACCATTATCCACTTACATACATTGATCACATGATTAAATAAGTGGTAGGCAAGGAAGCTTACAATTCCTTGGATAGGTTTTAGGTGCAAGTTCACCTAGATGATAGGCCAAAGACCACCTTGATCACTGAATGGCAAGTGTTTGCTTACATTGTCATGCCATTTGCTTCCATTTATATCAATGCATTTTTGAAAGGCCATGTTTCCAAGAAATGGCCCTTTCTTTGACCAATGCACCAACTACTTCCCAATGTCTTATGTGCACCATTTTCAAGGATATATTGAGTCAATGACCTTTTTATCCACTCTAGTTGGGAGGAGCACCTTGAGAAACGTTGTTTGGTCCTTGAAATGTGTCAACATTTTCAACTCTCCTTGAATCCCTTAAAATGTTAATTCTAGACTAAGCATGAGATCATGTTGGGCTGATAGTATCCAAGAATGGCATTGCAATAGATAGTGAAAAGATCAAGATAATAATGGATCACCCACCGCCCACTAAACTAAAAGGGCATTCAGTGCTTTTTAGGACATATTGGGTATTACTAATTCTTTCTATTGAATTATGCCTTGATAGCAAGACCACTTTATAACTTGTTGGTTATCTACCCCATGAATCCTTGCTATGCACACCATGTTCAAAAAAAGCTAAAGAACTTGCAAAAAGTAAGATTCATTTATGAGAATGAGCATACAAACGGCGTATCCACTTTCATACATTGATCACATGATCAAATGAGTGAGAGACAAGGAAGCTTACAGTTTCTTGGATAGGTTTTAGGTATAGCTTCACCCAAATGATAGGCCAAAGACTACCTTTATCACTGAATGGGGAGTGTTTACCTACATTGTCATGCCATTTTCTTCAATTATTAAGGTATTTTTTATAAGATCGTTTTGAAATGCCATTTTTCTAGGCAAAGCCAACACAATGGCCCTTCCTTGACCAAAGCACCAACCACTTCCCAATGTCTTATGTGCACCATTTTGAAGGATATATTGAGTCAATGACCTTTTTATCCACTCCAATTGGGAGGAGCACCTTAATAAACTTTTCTTGGTCTTTGAAATATGTCAACATTATCAAGTCTCCTTGAATCCCTTGAAATGTTAATTCTAGATTAAGCATGACATCATTTTGGGCCTAGTATCCAAGAATGGCATTGCAATAGATAGTGAAAAGATTAAGACAACAATGGATCACCCACCACCCACCAAGTAAAAGGACATTCAATGTTTTCTAAGACATATTGGGTATTACCAACGCTTTGTGTTGAATTATGCCTCAATCGCAAGACTACCTTATAACTTGTTGGTTATCTAGGAACTGATTGATGAATGTTAAGCTTTAGATAAAACACTAAACAAGGCTCTAATGACCAGCCTGGTCTTATGAGCCCCAAATTGAATGATAGCCTTTCATTTGTCTATCAATGCTTCAAAAGTCTCAATTGAAGCTATGTTGTGCCAACTTGGTGAACATAACATGGACTTCCCTATGAGTTTTGCCAAAAGACAACTCGCAAACACAAAATTGACTTACTTGACAACAAAAAGGAAATGGTTAACAATGGTGTATGCCATTGAGAAGTTTCACTATTACTTATTGGGTACACCATTCACTTTTTCTATAAAAAATTAAGCACTTCTATATTTGGTGAATAAACCCATGCTATAGAGTGTATTGCTTAATGGCTTCTACTTCTACTGGAATTCAATTTCTCTATGTTTGTGCACAAAGGAAAGTAACATTTTATTGTCAATAACATGTCTCATATCACCAATGGAGAGAGAAAAATTGGAGTTGATGACAATCTCCTCAATATCCATTTGTTTCCCATCCTGTAAGAAGCCCAACTATTTAAGATAGACATCACATCCTCTCAGGTGAATGATATTATTCACATTCTAGAAAAGGTCTACTAGCCAGCCCATTGAAAAGATGCGGCTCACCCATCTCTTGATCAAGACCCAACCCTATAAAATGATTAATGATCAATTATATCAACTAGGGTATGAAGATATTCTTCAAAGTTATGTGTGTAAGCATGGAGTTGAGAATGTGCTACAAGAAGCACATGAAAGGATTGCATGTGGAAATTTTGATGCAAACACCACAAGCAGGAAGATTTTTCACTCCCAATTGTGGTGGTCAATCCTATTCAAGGATGAGATCCATTTGTCAAATGTTGCAATGAGTGCTAGAGAACCAAACTATCAATATGGAAGGATAAAATGAAACTCTCCCTTGTAATGTCATGGCAACCTTTCAAGAAGTGGGGTATAGACTTCATGGACCCATTAGTCATGATGCGTAGTATTCCCAAGTGTGCTCCTCATAGTGGCTATAGCGATTACATGACTAAGTGGGTAGGGGCTAGGGCCACTCACAAGAATGATGCATGCACCATGGCAAAATTCTTATGGAAGCAAGTCATCTCACGCCTTGGCTACCCCATTGAGATTACATGACTAAGTCGGCAGAGGCTAGGGCCACTCGCAAGAATGATACATGCACCATGGTGAAATTCTTATTGAAGCAAGTCATCCCATAGCTTGGCTACCCCATTGAGATTGTGAGCAAGCAAGGAACTCATTTTCTAAATGAGATCATTGAACATCTCCTATCCACATTCATGGTCCTACATCAAAATCTACTCCTTACTGCCCTCAATCAAATGGCCAAGCATAGGCCACTATTAAGATTCTCATTAGTGCCCTATAACCAAGACTATCTCAGGTTCATGATCAAACTAGGATCATAATGTCATGGTAGCACCATGGGTTTATCAAATAGCTTACAAGATAGCCATGGGCCAAAGCCCCTTTAGATTGACTTGTGGAATTGACACAATCATGCCAATCAAGTTCATTATCCCCAATCTTCATATTATGGCATAAGAATGTTGGGAAGGTACTGAACATCTTACTGAACTTGAATGCCTCATTGAAATCTAAATTTTAGCAACTCATTCCTTGCTTGCCAAAAAAGCTCAATGGAAGGTCCGGCTTGATAAATATGTCAAGCAATGATCCTTCAAGAAAGGAGATCTAGTGCTATTATACTTGATCAAAGAACATAAACAAAAGCCTAAACTCCAAGGCCTCAAACCCTATCGCATCTATGCCATCAACGAGAAGTAACAAAGTTAGAAACCTTGGAAGGATAGAGTGTTAAACACTTTAATAACAGCCATATCAAATGATATTATCCTCTAGGATATTACTTACATGAGTTATCAATGGAGGGACACTATCACATCCATCATAGTAGAGCTGAACACATATGATATGAGAAAATGGAGCAATGCATGCAATGGTACAATCAATTTTCAACTAATTTTCTCGCTACAAGCTTTAATGTTAGGACAAGGATGGTTAGTAGCCTAAGATGGGAGAATGGCCTCATAATTCCACCCGCTTACCTTCGCATCTGTTAACCATGGCTAAGGTGGTAATCATTGGTGCACTCATTGATGATAATCCATGTTGCTAAAAAGAGGTTTAAAAAAGGGTGGAAAAATGTAGAAACTAGAATTAAGAAAAGCCAGGAAGAGTATAGATGGGCCATAAGACGATATCTATTGAAGAGGTAATATGCAAAAAGGATCTGACTATCTCATAGAGCAAGTAGCTAAAATTTAAACAAAAAGGGGAGAGATCTTTTAAGGGAAAGAGAAAGTGACATATGAATCATAATACTCTCACTCTACAACCCTTCTTGAATTGATGACATAAATAGGGAGCATGAAGGCACAATTTAGTAAGCTCATCAATGCAAAAGAAGTTGTCACGGTAAACCAAGAAAATAGACCATGTCTTCATGAATCCCCCAAGAGCACATAGGAGCCTTCCATAAGGCAGGGCATAATAGGAAAAATAGGAGCTCTACAGTAGTTCTCTACGGAATGTAAAAGGGATAAAGTAGAGGTAATCCACACAGGAACTTCAAGAAAGATTGAATGAAACCCAAGATGCATATAGGAAGTTCCTTGTAGAATTGATGAGCAAGTACATAGGCTCTAAACATAATTCCAAGAAAAAGCCTCAAAACTTCAAGAGAAAGACTTTGAACTTAAAAGAAAAAGATTCAACACTTAAGGTTATGGAGAAAGAAGTGGAGAGGCTATGAAAACAACTATTAGAAACATATCATTGATTGATTGATATTACAGTCCACCTAGACCAAGAGAAGGCAAAAACAACATTATATGAGAGATAAATCCTAGAGTATGAACAAGTATAAGGCCAATGGAAGGATACATATGTAGGGAGTCAATTGCCACTAGCCTAGTAGCGGTCGTATGCCTAGTAGAAAATGAGACTCAAAGGATGCAGGAGACAACATTAGTCAAGATATCCAATGACCTAGGAGTAGCACTATATAGTAAAGATCAACATAAGATCCGATTGGAAGCTTACAAGTATGTCAAAAAATCTCTCATTGCCATGTAGGTGAATCCAAAGAGCAAAAGAAGAGAATCAAGAGTAGAAGGAGACATATGCCATCATAATGTAGACATTGAGAGTATACTCTTGAAAGTTGACTAAATATTCTCCTCCCCCTAAGCTCCTACCACAAGAATAAGAGGAAAATCCAGAAGGATCTATGAAAAGGTACTAGGAAAGACAAAGATCGACAAGTTCCTTGGTAGTTTGCCTTCGAGGTGAGCAAGGAAGGCAGGTTCAAAAGGCCACTATCTTTATGCATAAAAGAAGTGCTCATTCAGGTGGCTAAGAGTATAGCAAGCAAGTGGCTCAACCTATTGGATCTCACAACCTATCCAAGGCTTACCATGCACATGAAATCATGGGCAAATATCTCAAGCAAAAGCCAAGGCAAGCATAGCTAGGTCAATGAGAGTGGCAATACCCCATCTTAGTAAACAACAAAAAGGTACGGAAAGTCTTCTACTACTCACATGAACATGAGAAAATCTAGGGCAAAGAGTATGAAGAAAGCAAATATAATAGGTATAACTTTCTTAGGATTCCAAATGTAAAGCCCACATACCTAGTGCCATCATTCAGTCATATTGTGAGAGAATTCACCAACTACATAGACCCCTTCTTCATTCAGTCATTTTGTGAGAGAATTCACCAACTACATAGACCCCTTCTTCATCACAGTATACAATTACTCAAACTCCTAATAAAATTGCTGCAACAAGTAGCTATGTGATATAAAGATGCACTCATGTTACTATTTTTTTACATAAATACAAGATTTGATCAAGTAGTGATGATTTGAATCCACCTCTAAGTTACATTCTATGTGCAATTGTTAAAAGACATGGTGGATAGCAAGTTCACCATATGTACACATATGTTCTTCCCCAAGTCATCCTTGTAGCTTCATGAACTTGTAAAGGGATATCTTCTCAAGTAAAGGATGCCTCCAAATAACACTTTGGCCACTTCTTGAGTAGTCCACTACCTTCCATGCACTCATTTGTATTTTCTCCACCCAAATAAAAGGAAAAAAAGGAAAAAAAATGTACGTCACACTTTCATTGCACCAAGGGATCCTCAAGTTAGAAACATCCAATGGCCTTAGTCAACTAGCTCTGTCTTTAACCCCCTATTCCATAACCCCATGTCATAATCTTAGGATATATCAAGGGCAAGACACCCTGGGCTTGCTCCGATGACTTGTCACCCTGAGATCGGCACAACACAACATTTTAACACCAATTGGGTCTTGAATCAGGGGACAACATTCCAAGTTCTCTTAAAATTCAATCCAACTCCTAGTTGCACATGCGCGCATGCTAATCACTGCATAACTAAGATAGACACACCCCTTAAGAAGAGCACGAGTGACATAACAAGTACAATGGACTTCTTGTAGATCCTTTACCATTGGTGGCCCACGTCAGCCATGATCCATTGTGCCTTTATCCACCAAACAACCACCACCCTCACACTCTTTGACATAGCCCTATCAGAGCATAAGAAACCTTTGATCCCTACAAGTTCATCCATTTTTACCCAATTCTTAAGTAGCAATGGCCATCCCTCCTCTATCAGGACTTTCTCACTGACTATCCTAGCACTCCTCACCTTCAACACCTACTATAGCAAGCTACTCGTCTAGAAGTGGAGAAGTGGCATAATATTATTTGCAAGTATGAAAGGTCTTCACAATTTTGCACAATGTTTTAAAAGAAACTATTGTATTGATTAATCAAATGCTTTAGTGAGAGCCTAGGATCCCTCTCATTGTATATACAATTTGAGTGGCACCATAAGTCTAGGATGTGCACAATCTAATTTTTACATTAAGTTTTAGGTATATGCGAAAGGAGGGAAGACCGATCATGTGGCCACAAATAGAGATGGATGCCCAAGGGGAATGGAAAAACCCTAACCCTAAGAATCACATATATAAAGGATGAAAAAGAATAGGAGAGGTCATTCTTGTGTGTACTAACTTGGCTTTTTATCTCTCTTGCTACTCTTTTGTCCAAGTGTATGAGAGTGAAAGAGAAAGAGTGAGGGAGAGTGTATGGAATGAGGGACTCCTGTATTGTAAAGCTTCATCTATTCTCTTATTTTCTATTCATCTCTATCCCTTTGTGGTAATTTAAGTGCTTGAGCAAGAGCAGGTAGTGTTGAACATGTGAGAGAGTGAGGGATGTGAAACACGAGGCTCTTCTCCATCTCTTCATCTCCTCTCATTCATAGCATTGACTCGTCTCAAATGCGTGGACAACAACAAAAGTAAGAAGGCAAGCCAACTAATGTGTGCATGGATTGTGGAGCATAACTTGCCAATCCGAATAATGATGACATGGTAAGTGTCGGTGAGTTTCCTTGCTACATCACATTGAGTATTTAGATTCATATATGCATGTGAGTAGGCTAGGTGAGAAATAACTATGGCTTCATGTATTGAACCCTTGAATGACTAGGGGTATGCTCGATGTTCCCAACGTTGAGCTAGTAGAGTGCAATAGTAAGCACGTGCACTCATATAATATTTGCACCATAACTTAGTCGTAGATTGGGTTCTAAAGTGTGGGACAACACTTTGGGATCCCCTAGAGTTCAACCCATCTTTGAATCCAACAAAACATGTATTGTGCACAAGAACAAATGACTAGCTCTCCTCTTAGGAAGTGAATGTACACAAGGTTTTTAATTATAGGTATAGAAGTTTGTGGAGGACCCTAAGCCCTTGCCTCTATTGATATAGAAAGCCTTGCACATTTGGCACCTTGCAATTTTTCCTCCCTAACCTTTCAAGATCCACCCAACATGGAAGGACCACTAGTCCAAAATGTACCAACAATTATAAGACCCACAACATTGATCAATCTTTATGTCTAATCAATTATTCAAATCCCATCTAAGAGAAAAGCCAACCTCATTCCTTATCTATGAAAATATCAAACTTCACCTCAATAGCACCCTTCACTCCTTCCATAACCTCAGTACACGTTGTCTATAGTGTGAACTCAAGCATGCTACCATCAATGGAGAATGACAAGAGACAAACACTTTCTATGAGGGGAAAAATGTTAACCTAATTCAAGGACTACCAAGAATAACCTCTCTTAAATATAACAATGTAAGAGTCTAGAAGCAACAAAGGTCAATCAGTGCATGACTTCCTAGGACTCTTTTGTAGAAACAAAATGAGAAGATGTATTATCACTCAAAGTAAAACTAGAAGACCCACAATGGATGAAGAGATTGTGGGTAGCTCTATTTTCTTTTACCTCAAAACCATATCCGCAATACCCAATGAGGAAGGTGAAAAGGAGAAGGACTAGTCACAAGTGAAAAAGGGGTAGAGAATGCCCAATTTAAAGTGGAAATCCTAACCCTGATGTAATGTGTAAAAATGAATAGAGAGCTCATTCTTGTGTGTGCAACTTTTGAGTTTCCATTATTTTGTGAAAACCATGAGAGTGAGAGAGGGTCAGAGTGAGAGTATGAGTTGAGTGGGAGACAAAGTGAGGGTGAAGCTCACCTTCATTCCTTGCTTCCATCTCTTCTTCCCCTCTTGCTTCCATAGCTTGAAGGGTAAAAGATTGAGTGAGAGGTAGTGTGTGAGGGAGAGTGTAGGAGAAGAGTGAGGGATGAACCGAGAGAAGCTCTTCTCCTTCTACTTTTCTATCTTCTTCCCTCAGCATTGGAGCTATAGTGGTGCAAATAAGGAGGAGGAGAGAAGTTAGCTCGAGGAGCAACATATGAATCATAAGACCATTAATGAGCCTTCCATGCTTTTCAAACTAGAACATGGTGAAGGTAAGTAGGTGAGTCTAATTCACATTTGGTTCTCTAGTTGTGTTCATGAGGAGTAAGAGAGGAAATTTAGATGGTTTGAAGCAAGAATATAAGCCAACTAGGTGAGAAATAGTTAAGCATTAGGTGTACAGAGCTCTTGAAAGAGTAAGAGTCTCTCTCCAATGTCTCAATTTTTTAGCTTCTCTATAGCCTAATAGAATAAGACAAGAACACTAAATGGCGGAATAAATATTTAAAAAATATTTGGAGAAATAAGTAGCTTCTTAAGTTGAGTGCACCCCATTAGTGTAACATTGGCAACAAAAGGCTAACAACATCCAATTTCCCTCAATGTTGGAGAAATAAGTAGCTTCTTAAGTTGAGTGCACCCCATTAGTGTAACATTGGCAACAAAAGGCTAACAACATCCAATTTCCCTCAATGTTCCTCCTCCTTGGAAATACCATAGCACTTACTTTGGAGTTGTCCCAATATAGTTACAAATTGTTGAGAATACTCACATCATTTTATAAAGAATCTTTTCATATATCCTTTAGAAACATAGCAAATGCCAAGCATGTGTGATTGGTTTTCCATGTTTTAATCTCAAACTAGGAATCAATCACTTCATGAGTGAAATCATAGAACTTTGTAAAATCTGAACTTGACAAAGCACTTTTATTTTCATTTGTCTATGCAACAATCTTAGCATGATTGTTTTACATATAAGAAATGCATGCATTAATTGCATCTGGATCTAATTATGTGATGTTTTGTATCCAATATCATAACGATTAAATGTGACAATTCACAATATTATTTATGAAAGGCATCACCTTACTGTTGATAGTCTTGTAAGTTCTCTTTAAAATTTGTGTATAAGTTATAGTTAGTTAATGGCCATACTACTTATATGCCTATATAGATACCTTGATGATTACGATGAGCTTGTAATCCTTTTCTTTTACTTCTCCTTGAACATGATGCCCTTTGACATTTTTACTTGAGTAGGCCCAACCAACACCTTGAAGCATATCATCTTGTGTGATGAAGATGTTTTGAAGTTGCTCAATCGAGGGGAATTGAACCATGAACATCTAGGAATGAACATGTCCACCCCTACCAATTAAGCTATCATTCCTTGGCTAGCTTTACTATTCTTAGTAGATTCTTACTCATATGGACTATCTTGAATCATGCATAGCTTCTATACTAATATAAGAGTTAAGAGAACTAATATCTCACATATTTGGCATCAGATTTCAATGATTCACCATTTCAGGAGGGTTTGAAACATTTTCAACTCAATGGTAAAGTTGAAACATCTAGATTTTACATGCAATTTTAAAATATAGCAACCTCCAGGAGATCTTCTCATGCATTAAAACTTTGTCTTTTTGATGCCATGGCCTTATTGCTTACCTTCTTTTAATGTACTTTTTTTTGCTATACCGAAACCACTAGTCAAGTTGTTATATTAATGGCCAATGGTTTTGATGCCATAGCCTTGTTATATCAACACATTCTACATATGACAATTCTAATGCAATATTCTCATGTCCAAAGTTTATTGAACAAAACTTTTACAATAAATATGTCAATTAACAATTTTGTTTTTACCTCCACTTGCATGGCACATGTGCTATCCATTAGAGGTGATAGTTCACATTGAGAAACATTAAAACCCAAACAATGAAGTTCTCTCTTTTAGGAAGGTTATTCAAATTCATTTCACCTTATGAGCTTGCCTTATGTGAAAGGCATGGTAGGTTAATCCTTTCAAGAAGGACATAGAAGGCCCCTTACAACTTGGAAGAAGGAATGTATGCATACATGTATATGCATGTAAATCGGTGAGTAGGTAATAAAGAAAGCAAACAACCAATGGAGTATAATGTAGGCACTTGAATATAATTATAGTTCAATCATCAACTTTTTGGTACCTTAAAAAGATACTATTCTTAATGTGCTAATTTATTCATGTTTTAGTTTATGAAACAAGATAGCCATCATGGACTTAAAACATATTAGTTGGCTATTTTGATGCCATGCTTTGTCGTATTAAGGTATTCTACATATCATGATTCTTCTTTAGTCATTCTCACATTCAAAGTTTTTGCAACATTAATTCTTGGAATTAAAAAACTTAATGATCATTATAGTATTAAGCTCCATTCCAATGACATACATGCTATCCATGAGTGATGATAGTTCACAATGAGGAACACTAAAAGCCAAATCATGATGTGCTCTCTCTTAGAAAGGTTATTCAGATTCCATTTGGCTTAACCATTTCAAAAAGGTCATGGTCGGTTTAGGACATAGCACAAGGTTGTGATTCTTTGCCATGTATAGTTGAAAGCTTGTTAGAGGTTGGATTTAAGAACCATGTGGCATGAGGAGGTATAAAGGCCGGCTCAAGGAGGTGTGAAGTTCACTTGTGATTGACTTACTTTATTCAAGTAAAATAACACAAAAGGAAGAAAAGAGGTCAAGTAGCACTATAGTTAGTGAGACTTGATTTTGATGTAGGTAAGGCACATGTACATGATGGGAGCAATTGTGGGACCAAGAGAGAAGGGAAAGTTGAGAATCAAGAGGAAGAAATATCCAAGTGGTAAGTTTGGCTTCACATTTCACAAGTATTTAAAAAACCTTGAAATCTCAATTCTTTTCCTAGAAACACTAGGATACAACTTGGTGACCTTTACATGACCCGCATTCCCTAGAAAGTTTAGGATACAACTTTGGTGTTTACAAGGCCCACCTAAGCAACAAATTCATTTCTACCCATACCACATTCCCACACAAAAAATGGTTCCATAGCTTTTAGCTAACCCGTCAAGACTTCAATACACCAAATACTCCATCACAACACTTTTCTCATTACTCCATAGTTTTTATTGGACATTGTGCTCCATAATGCTTGGTCTATAATAGTTTTTACATTTTTCTTCTTCATCTATCTAAAGGTGGGGACATTGGGAAATCCTATTGGTCTAGATGGACTTAATTGTTACTTTCTTTGGGTGTTCAAAGTCATAAATTAAGCTCAAGATGTCCTAACCTCAAAAGTCTAAGTGCTTCTTATCTATGTTTGCATATGATTTTTTAAATCTTATACATTATACATGTGCACACGCACGCAATGAGTAAGAGCCTACCTTCCCTTGCTGTGGGCTGAGGGGTCCCTTTCTCATTTTAAAACTTAAACCTTTTGTGAACAAAAGTATGCCACCCAAGCCTTATAATTTATAGAAGGACCTCATGATCACCACAAAGTTTGCATATTCTTCTTCATCCTTGCATGATTTTGCTCTTATAAGTCTTTCTCGTGCATTTATCTTTGCACACTTATTGTTGTACTATGTGTTTCTTAAAGCTTCTTTCCTTCGGAGGGCACGAGAATACATTTCATTGATGTTATTGAAACACTTCCACTATCTTCTTTGTGCATCCTTAGGGCTGTCACATCTTTGTGGACCTTGAACTTTAATAAACAGATATCAACTTCTAGGCCAATCTTTTCAAAGGGGATTTGATAAACTATTTGAGAGAAACCAGTGATAGATAGGCATCATCTCAAAATCTCTGTACTTCAATTGTTGCAAATTTGTCACTACACTCAAATCTTCACGCATTTCATTTTCGATATCTCCAAGTGTGTAATTACGGCTCATGCCTTTGGTGATTTGAAAGGGCTTGTGAGATTCCTTAGGGCTTCACCTTGCAAGCACACTAATATTAAGTGTCAAAGCCTTTCTTGCTGAGGAAAAAAGTATTGAGAGGTGGATTTAATAAGTAGGAAGAAACGCAAGTCAATTTAGCCATTTTTATGTGCCTTTTAATGATATATGCAATACTTGTGATTCTCATCTTAAGTACTTGTGGAAAAACATTTAAGTTTCAAAGGACTAGGGAAAAAGTATTTCAATTTTCAAACAAAAGGATAATAAGGTGAAAAATTAAAAAGAAATCCTTCTCAACTATGTCATCCCTCTTTAGTTAATGTGTGGAAGGGTGGACCTATGAGACTATAATTAGATGCATTAATAAGTACACTTAGTTTTGAAGCCATTATTTATCTTGTAGCTTTTGTGAAGTTTTCATAATAACATCTCAAAGCAATGTAACATGTTTGTTATTGATATTGTATGTGCTAGCCTTCTTTTGTCTAGATCAAGTGTGATGAATATTAGTATGGGTGCAACAGTTCTACTAGTCAATATTGTGTGGCATTAGGACTTTGGTCTCGAGGATTAAGGCTATTGACAATCTTGATTCCCACTGAAACACAAATATTGTCTTTGTGATTTTGATTGGTAATTTGAAAGGTTGAAAAGCAATGTCCCTTTTGAGAAATTAGCTTGAGGTCTATTTCACGTTCCCTTAGATAAATGAATGTCAATGCAATTATGTGAATAATAGAAGTCAAGCCACGGGCCATCAACTTTGTAGATCAAAATGTTGCAACTAATCATCAATTGTGCAAATGTGGAGACCGGAGTGTCTTGCTCATCTCTTTGAGCATATGGGTGAATATGTGTGGTGGGAGCACTGTAGTTTTACACCTACCCTACCCTTGCCATTAAACTTGGGCAAGAGAGGAGAGCATGCAAGATGTGGAAGACCTGAAACAAAATGGCCTACCATTTGTTGGCATGAACAAATTTTGAAGAACAAAAACCACATGTTAAAAAAAAGCATATTGTAGAGACATGCAAGGACTAATAGTGCAATATAGCAAACTTTTGCATATTTGAACAATCACATGCATGATATACTTGGAATTCTTGTACTACTAGCCTCTACTAATGCTTTATTTGTATTGTAACTTGCCAATATAGCAAACTTTTGCATATTTGAACAATCACATGCATGATGTATTTGGAATTGTTGTACTACTAGGCTCTATTAATGCTTTATTTGTGTTGTAACTTGCCATTGTCACACAATTTTCCCTTGTAACCTATATCCATGTAGCTACCTTGAGTTTCATACGCGCATCCACTCTAAGTTATCAAGAGTTTGAGAAACTAGGGTAAACGAGGCCAATAAAGTGATGTCCCCCAAAAGTAAAGTGCATCCCACCCCACTTTAGTGACCATTTTGACATAGGATTAATATGAGTAAAATAATTGAGCCATGCAAGTTTTTTCATATATAAAACTTGAAAGCAATGCATCGTAGAGTATCATTGTATCGGCCCATCACTATCACTCTTTTGTGAATCCTTTGTTTATAGTTAGGTCTACTTCATAAAAATATCAGTGCCTCATATCTTTTATTTGAGTATAATATGCTATATGTAGCTTAGCTATAAAAAGAAGATTATACAAGTCACTTGGATAAAAAAGACTCAATGGGGGATTATTAAGTGTTACTCTATTGGCCCCTTTACCCTAAGTGGGAATACCTTTTACCTTGCTAATCTTTTTTGACTAAGTTGGTGATTAGGTGTGAAACATACTCATTTATCACTTTTTCAATACATATCGTTGAGTCTGTAACTAGCCAAGTAATTAAACCACCCTAATTTATTGTAAACCCCCCACCCCTTTCTTGGTGTGATTATAAACTTCTAGCATATATTGGCCCCTTTACCTTAAGTGGGCATACCTTTTTACCTTGCTAACCTTTTTGACTAAGTTGGTGATTAAGTGTGAAACACCCCACATCGATTTGCCACTTTTTTGACAAATATTTTTGGGTGTGTAACTATCTAAGTTATTAGACTACCCTAATTACCCTAAGCATGGGAAACTACCACCCTTCATAAACCCAACTTGATGGATGACTTGTTTCCCATTCATCTAACTTACCCTAAAATTGGGGAAACTTTGGCGCCCCCCACCCCCACCCCCAATCCCCAGCCTCCAAGGCTCATGAACCACAAAAGGAGAAAAAAAAACTCGATGGATGATATGTTTCCCATTCATCTAACTTAAACTTCTAACATAATCTATGCAAGTTATAGATTACCCTAAGAGTTCAATCATGTGCAAACTATTGACTTGTATCTTGGACTAGATAGACAACTCTTAAACATAGACACTTGCAAGGTTCTCTTACATGGAGCCAACAATTTTTGAAGTGCAATAGATAATAGAAGGTTGAGAGGAAAAGATGACAAGGGAGGAGAAAGAAAGCGACAACAATGACTCACACATTGAAAAAGGGGGGATTTGTCCAACCACATAGAGATCTCTTCATCTACACATTGGTTGGGAGAGTGCATTACTGGAGGTTCAAAATACACATTGGCGAGAAAAAGTTATGGATATGCCTTAGAAAAGATAGCCCCTACCACATGGTTATTTGTTTTTGATTCATCTGATGATTAAACATTTGATGAGCCTTGCATACGAGGTACTATGGCAAAAGGCTATAGTAACTTTTTGTCAATAATATCTCCATAAGCAATTTGGGTGCAAATGAAGCTCATAGATTTTTGATATAAAAAAGTCACTTTCTTAGAAATGACAAATGAGGTTAAGCCATATGTCTAGACCACCAGTCTTGGGGCCAAGTCACACATCTGGTGGGTATTGGGGGAGGCAAACCCCCCTCCCCCCCACTACAACACAGCTGCACCTAGTGCCTATCATGCAACTAGGGTTTTATTAACCTCGAGAAGCCCCACAAACCCCTGTGAAAAAGCAAGGTTTAACATAGCACTAGTAGCTATCAAATTCCATGGGGTGTGCTGAATGGAAAGAGGGTATTCAACCAATCACTCTCTCCCTTTGACATTTTGTCGACGAACTTTGACATTTTCTTAGAGACTTTTTGCAAGATGATCTTCAACAAACCCGTTGGTGCGATCACCTACTAGTAAAACCCCACCAGAACTTGTGTTTGTCGTGCTATCCCTAGGGCAGCACAACTCTTGCGTTTGTCATACTATCCCTAGGGCAACACAACTGATACATGGATTAGACCCTTTGACACATATTTTCCCCATAGTTCAAACAAGGTGTGAGAAACTTTGCTGCCATATTAGCGGCATGTATGAAAAGGCTCACTTGCAAGTTGACCTTCACCATGGTATGGTAGGGCTTTGATGATGTGACCACAACATGGTGAATTGTTGCTCATAGTCTGATTTCTATACCTAGTCTTTCACCTTTTTCTCTATTTTCGCTTCTCTTATCCTGCTCATAAGAATCTGCTTCCATATGTCTCCAGCACACAAGCTCTCTCTCTCTCTCTCTCGCTGGCTGCCGAGTCCCGACGAGATGCCAAATGCTCTAGTCTATGAGGGCCTACATAAGGCCCTAGAGGCACAACCATTCATCACCCAACAACACTAAGAGAATCCTTTGTCTCCGTACTGCCCTAAGCACGCAAAAAAGCTTTTGGACACACACACACACAAACTCTCTCTCTCTCTCTCCCCTCCTCCCCCTTCCTCCTGTCTGAGTTCGCTCTTTATCACACACAGCTGCAAACGAATAGTAGTTGATCTTGTGGCGCAAAGAATCAGGAATCAGGCCACATTCGCAACCTCTGAATTCCCACTTAAACAGTGCCCTCTTTTCCAGGCTGCAGCTCTCGCTTTCTCGCAAGCCTCGGTTTGCTGTTTTTGCCCAATTCTACCTCTGCAACAGCAAAGCAAGCAAATCTTTGAGAAAGCAAGCAATCTTTACCGACCTTACATCCCTATTCCAGCAAAAGTCAGCTCTCAATCTACACACACTCTACACACACCCACATACTCACATCATAGCATTTGGGGCGGCAGGCTACTCTTCCCCCCGCTCCCCTACTTTCTTCTCTCTCGTTGAGAGAGTACAGGGATTGCTTAGATTAGATTACTGAAGGGGATGGTTTTTCAAACGCAAAACAGGAATTTTTCTGAGTGTACGGAGCACTTAGTGTCCAGAAGTGCCCGAATGTGGAACACGGTGTAGGTAGAGAGAGAGAGAGAGAGAGAGAGAGGGGGGGGGGGGGGGTGATCACTCTCCCACACTCAGTTCCAAAGTCGCCTCCTTCAAAACCGCAGATCCAATAGTATTTTCGCACTTATCTCTGTCTCTGTACCTCCAAATTCATCAGTCTTCTTCATAAGTGGGGCTCATTCGCAGTCCGGAGTCTCTTTTTTCCTTGTCCAATCTTTCGAGAGAGACAAAAAAGGAGGAAAAAGAAAGGAAAGCTGGCTTTTGCAGAGGGAATTGCCCACACCCACTTTCTCCGAAACACATGCACTGCCCCTTCCCCCTGTTCCCTCGTTCCCTTGTCTGGCGGAAGCAGGGCTCCCACCACCATCGCTCGTCTCCTGAGTAGGTATAAACAGCTTCAGCCCACCTGCTCAATAGCCTTTTGCGACTAGTCATTGGCCCCTTCCCTTCCCCTTCATTTCTCTGTGTTCAACAGGAAGAAGCTCCTCGCGTTCATTTTATTCTTTCCTAGGTCCATTTGATTCTTTCCTCGCTTCAGCTGCCTTGCCAAATTGCTCTGTGCCAACACCTACCCAAATTTTGGGAGCACTTAAGGGTGTAAGTCTTTCCAACCGTCTCTTTTCTTAAAAGACTGATTTGCTTGGCTATTGTAAGTATGCGGGCCCTTTATGATTGCCTGGGCAGCTCGGATAAGCAAATAATCGAGAGATGCTTCTAATAATGCGATGCTGCACACAAGCACAACATGAGAAACTAACAATCCAAAGATTTTTCATTGCTCGGAAGTGCAAAAGACTATCAATGATTGCATCCATCAATCAATAGGCAGTTTCCTGGTGCTACAGCTTTGCAAACAACTGCCAATCTTTTGCTACTTAACTTCTAATACTGATCCAAGTACTTGCTAGCCTTGAATCAAGATCTCCTTCCAAGCAGGCAACTGGCTTTGCACTTCTTTCAAAAGGAGGGAAGCAGCCTATTTTATACATCATTACTGGGTCAATCATCATGCATATAATGCAGACTGGATGTTGGACACAGAGAATAAGGTCAAACAGGAGAGAATTAAGCTCGTCATCTGCTGTTATTGGATTCTGGGGTTTTGTTAACCACGTGAACAAGTCCTACTCTTATAGATCGGGCATCGTTTTTGGTGATCTTGCAATGTGCACATAAACCATCTAGTGTTCTTCATCCAAGTACTTACAGTTTGAATTGTAAAATACGTGCTTCTGATCCTTCCTTGGTGGTTCCATAAAAATATGCAGAGTTAAAATCCATAATGGTAGCTAGCAACCACATCCAACAATACTGCTTATTCGTTTTTTGTGATTTCCCATTTTGATGAAGAATGCTATCACATGTTAGTGCTAATGAATGAACTTCTTGGGCAGGCGGTTTCCATGGTGGACTTATACCTTAAACGGAAATCATCGTCAGGATGGTGGCTATTTCATGCACCATTAACTGGCTGACAGGAGCTTCTACTGGTTAAGTTGAACATAGTGAGACCGTCAAGGCCAAGTAGACATATGTAATTGTAGTCCAAGCAGATGTGCACTGCCTGATAGTTTGTGGATTTCAATTCTTAGACCTTACGATAAAGGTATATTGGAAAGGCCAGAGAAGCATGTTGGATGCGGTGCTGGGAACACCTTCTTACTGTCTTGGCATCTACACGGGCAGCAACATTGGAGTGTGTAGCTGTCTGGCTCGATGGAGGGTCACAATGCTTAAACGTTGATACACAGGGTTTTCCTCAAACCTGCAGATTGCTCTTTAGAGCATTAGGTGATAGGGGTTCTCTCCTCCTCATCAAAACAGTGCTAACTATGGTATTCTGCATGTCTGGCTCCCTACCAGATACTACTCACGATAAGGAAAAGTTATATCTCTCTATCCAGGCAAGACAAGATCAAATCCATCCTTCTGAGGACCTGTCTATATTAACTTTGCCAGCAAGGAGTGATCTAGATTCTACTGATGGTGACACAGTTGTTGATATTCCAAAACCTGAAGCAAAATCTTTATTACCAAATGGTGAAGTGCAGTTGGGAAGTCGTAAAGAAAGAGGAAGAGATGGATCATGGAAATACACCTGGCCCGATGGTTTTACATTTGAAGGAGAAGTTTCTGATAAAATGGAGTCAGGGAAAGGAAAGATTACATGGCCCTCAGGGGCCATGTATGAAGGGAGTTTTCTGAATGGGTGTTTCCATGGATTTGGCACTTACACTCAGGAAGATGGGACTGTCTATGCTGGAAATTGGATAATGAACTTGAAACATGGCTATGGTGAGAAGTGCTATGCTAATGGGGATGATTACAAAGGGTACTGGTCCCAGGGAAAACGAGAGGGAACTGGCACATATACTTGGAAAAATGGCAACCTCTACTTAGGAAATTGGAAAGGTGATGTTATGTGTGGAAGAGGTAAGCTTACTTGGAGAAATGGTGACACTTTTGAGGGACAGTGGGCAGATGGAAAGGAGCATGGTCGTGGTGTCTACAGATGGGTGGAGAGTGGCTGCTATGTAGGTACATGGAGCAGAGGCTTGAAGGATGGGAAAGGCACATTTTACCCCCCTGGCACAGAGCCACCTAAATACCGGTTGCTTCTGCATGGATCATCCATTGGCAGTGATGTGGAGGAAGAGCCTGGGAATCGCAGACGCTCATTTGGACTTTGGCGTATGTCATCTCGGGACTCTGGTAAGATGGTTGGGCAAGATCTGCACAGGGAAAGACAAGTCGCTGCTTCTACTAGCTCGACTACCAACTTTTTGAGAAAAGCAGAGTCCTTACCAACAAGAGCTGTATCTCTAGAAAGAAAGTGGAGTCTAGAGATGAAACTTATGGGTTTGGAGGTAGGAAGCACCTCGTCTATAGCAGGTGAACCAATACTCGAAGATGATGAGTTCAAGATGGAGGAGACAGTACTTCCCATAGTTGAGAGAGAATATGCCCAAGGCGTTCTCATAAATGAGATTGTGAAAGAGCGTTTCCCCTCCAAGCGTGCAAAGCGCAGGCAAAAACGCCAGAGCAAGGAGATAAAAAGACCGGGAGAAACAATTATAAAAGGACACAGGAGTTACGATCTTATGTTAAACCTGCAACTTGGTATCAGGTCCTTATCTTGAAATTCTTTATCTGCAGATTTATGGAATCATAATGATTTGAAAATGCTTATTATCTGGTTTGCATCTTCAGACTATGTAACGAGGCCCCTCAGGTTTTACATATCCTCAAAACTTACGTTCATTAACCGCATGGCAAGCATTGAATTACTCCTGCTTTGGACTCCATGCAGGTACAGTGTTGGAAAAACCATTGGACCTCAACGTGACCTTATACCATCCGACTTTGGACATCGAGCAAGAATCTGGATGAGATTTCCAAGGGAAGGGTCTCAACTGACACCCCCTCACCCTTCTGTAGATTTTAGGTGGAAAGATTACTGTCCCATGGTTTTCAGGTGATCTTCATACCCATATTTACTTGAGAAATTTTGTCCTAAGCAAGGTGACTTCTTGTAAGGTTTTTCCTGGCTTTCTCAGTTGTTCCCATCTTTATAGTTACAGGATCTCTTCAAGGGTTTGGAATTCTTAAAGAGCATAAGAGTTAAGCTAAGCCGTAACTTCACCTTCTTTGTTGAAAATCTGTATTATGGGCTGCATTAGGTGAATCTTTATCTTTAGGGAATTTGAGTTGCTGCAAGTTTAAACAGAAGATCATCAAGGTTGTTCATGGCTTTTGGAGGCAACATGAAAATATTAAAACCGCTGTACGTTCCTTGCTTCTGATCTTTCCAAAGTCATACTAAACTGTATTAGAGATGACACTAGAACACTCGCCTTTTCAGCCAGCATGCCTGCTCCTCCAGGCGAAAATCTGTCAGCTCCCAGCATTTGGCTTTTTTCAGGTGGTAGTGTTACCAATACCTATGGAGTTTTTGTAACACCACTGGAGTTTTTGTATTTTCCTGAATGCTCATATGAGCATTCCCTCACATGCACTCTGATATTGACGGTCACGGAATATGATAAGCTTCTGAAGTTTCAGAAATTCTTTACGTTCTCAGGAGGTTACAATGTTGTCTCAGTGCACACTTGGGTGCACCCGAGATGACCATCTGTTCAGAGATTCTTGACTTTTTCAGGAGGTTACAATTTGTCTTAGTGCACACTTGGGTGTGCCAGACAGACCATCTGCTACCCAAAGATACCCAAATTGTGCATATGTGTCATTAGTGGGAGCAGATGCAACAGCTTTCCCACAAGATTGTTGCACAATACAATCTTCAGGTACATTTTCTGTTGCTGCAGGGTGAGATTGTGTACCATTTTGTTTAGGGACTCATCAGACCTCTCTCCTTTCAAGGACTCTCAGCAGCAGCTTCAGAAGAAGAAAAGCAAGCTCAATGATGACTCACGTTTCAATGGGGGAGTCTCATCTCATCTCTTGACTCCTGATGAACTTGGTTGTAAGAAGCGAGGACAATGATGAAGGGTCACATGAAGGAGTCTTGTATGTACAGCCTTATAGCACAAGCATAGAAGCATAGGGACTTCATGTTAGAAGAGAAATAAATGACAATGGAACAAAGAAAGAGACAATGCACAAATTGTAAACATGAACATGAATCCACTATAATAATCAAAGAGCACAACGATTTGGCACCAGCTCACTCTCCCCAGGCTTGCTCTCTCCACACCAAGAATCAGCAAGTACAAGACTCATTTGACTGTGGCTATAATCCTCCTTTTATAGACAAAAGATAGCATATGATGTACCATGAATAGTCGGCCAATAATCAAATAAACAATAAGAGGCCACCCATAAATTAGGGCATGGCCATCGGTGAACTTGTGAAATGACCAAATCACAACTCTCTCTCTCAGAGTGTAGGTGAACAAGCAGTGAACAAGAATACCAAGAATGCACCATGGATACTCCAACATGATCAAGACTGAATGTGTCTTAGCCAAAAAACACCTTGAATAAGAAGTTCAATGTAACTATCCCTCTTGGAAGTTGAAGTAGTCAAGCAAGGCACTGCGTGCCTCTTGTAGCCACACAAGCTCCATGGATAGCTCACCATGATGACACCTAGTTTCCTCCACTAGAGCATAAGCATGACCTTGGGATCCCCTTGTGTGGCATCACACATGTTGCATGTTCCATCATGAATTTGGCATTGGATACAATAGTCCAAGGTTTGGAGTTGCTAGAACATTTGGGCTCAATGCTACACATCAAATCTATTGAACATGAAAGAGCATCAGCATGTCCTTTGTCCAACCGCACAATTACCCTTTTTGGCTAGGAGCATGTGAGGGTGTGTAGTATCAATAGAACCAAGACAAACCTTTGAGCCAAAGATGTCCTACCTACAATTACCTCTTGTGAGATGACTTTGGAAGTGTGAACCTAGCTCTAGCTCACGGATAAGGCACTGATCACCATGAGGGTTTTGACCCTTTGTAGTCAGCTTCAAACCCTCCACTTTGAGAATAGAGAATTCATGCATGTATTTCTTCTATGAATTAGCACTAATAAGTACCAACTTCATAGCATGTTCACGGCTTTACTAGAGGCACATTTGGTGGACAAGCTTGCTCCTAAGTACAATGGTATGGTCAATGCATTGTAGGATCAGACTTCTAGCACATCAGTAAGCTTCCAACGCATGACCTCTTATGTTGATTCAGCACGATTTTGCTTTGAGGCTACAAGGGAAGTTTTCTTCTTCATCAAGAGTGGCTGCTTGGCAATACTCTTGAGTGGAGAGTGTGATAAAAAGAAAAAGTGGAAGTGCTACCTTTGTGGAAAGAAGAGGCTTCTCCACTAAGGCTACTAGGAGCTAGTGGGGCAAAGAAGCAATTGAAGGAGGCCAAGGGCAAGGGTGGTTCCTCTTTCTGACTTTGACTCTAATTTTGGTCAAGCAATTAAGGTTTTTATGATCATAGAATTTGTGTTCTAGTATTAGTGATATTGCCACTCATGAGTTTTCATGCTAGAGAGGAAGTGTGAGAGGATGGTGTAGTGGGGTATTAGAAGACAATGTATGCATTGGTTTGTCTTGCAATTTTGTAATCCTAAAGCTTGTGTGGCTTCAAGTCCATGATGGGAGTTCAACAACAAGCTAGCTCTGCTCTTAGTTGTTATCACATGGGAGGGCTCCTTGGTTGAAGGTGATGAACTTGTGGTTATGATGTGCTTTTGTAGGTTTGTTTGTTACTTACATAGAATTATTGTATTTCTACTTTTTATGCCGAGGATTTGAATATGATCAGCATTGACATCAGTGTCTTCTTTGAGGCACCTTAGCATGGATGTGATCACCTAAGGCTTGGATATCCATGGTTCTACGTTCACTTAAGGCTAGGATATCCATGGTTATACGTTTTAAAGTTCCATTTAATATCCTACGCCCAAACTGACACTAGGCACCCACAAGTATTTGTCGAATATACTTATTGCAACTTTGCCATTGAAACCAACTGCCTACTTAGGGTACTTAGGCTATCGCTGTGACTTAACTGACTTTGCCCTTCGCATGTGCACAACTGAAGAATGCCAAGGCTAAGCGTTAAAAGTACACATCCAGTGATAGAACTTCCCCTTGAAATTCTTGCAATTGTCCTCGATTGCACACTGCAATGATACAAAGGCATTAATGAGACCATTGGAGATATATGCCGGCATCATAGTCAAACATCATGTACACATGTTGCTTAATCGTGCTCATGCACTCTGTGTGTCTAAAATTCCTTTCTTAAACTAGTTACAGTCCGCACACATGCATCATAACCACCATTGTAGAATCGTAAGGGATGCATCCACATGCCAAAACCCAACATTGTTTTGACCATCAAGGCAAAGTAATTCATAAACTAAGCATAAATAACGCCTCAAAGCAATGATGTATCACATGATATGGATATAAAGCATATATCAATCTGCAGACCGCATGTTACTCAACAAATGTACTTCTCTTGGACGCGTATATCTCATGCAAATGTACAGTTTCAAAGCCTAGGTGTAAACCATACACATCTGCATACCAACTCACAATAACTAGTATACTGAATAGTGATCCCAATGGTAGAAATACTATCTGCATACAGTACCTTGGATGCAAACCAAGTACATTCAAAATCCACTACATAACTGAGCAGTCCATCACTTGGAGAGTGGAGATGCATCCTTCCCCTTGAGCATTAGGCAATACTCTAGACTCTCTATGCTTTGCCGAACCTGAAAGAGCCCAATCCAAAGTTGGCTCTAATTGAAACACATCAAGGTAAGATGCAACACTGAGAATAATTTGCTAGGTCACCCTTTTCCATCCAATTGCATCCTTCCATAGGTGAAAACAATCTTGAAATTTCACCACATAGCACATGGAAACTTTTAAGTATATAAGAAAGTTGAGTGTGTATCTTGGATCTTATAACAGTGGTATCAGAGCAGGTCTCTTTGCTTTTCTCACAGTAAAGGCGATCCTTGCAAGACGAAGGTAAAGATGGCAACTGATGAAGCGCCTACAAGTGTGTATCTCGGATCTTATAACAGTGGTATTAGAGCAGGTCTCTTTGCTTTTCTCACAGTAAAGGCGATCCTTGCAAGAAGAAGGTAAAGATGGCAACTGATGGAGCACCTACAAGTGAGTAATTATAGGCTCAATTGACAGAGTATCGTAGCTTGTTGGAGATTCCCGAAGTACATCAATCAATCGACAATTTAAGAGCAAGGGAAGAAGCTACTTATGAAGGACCGAATCCTCCAAAAGATGGTAATACTGGAGGAACCATCATTTCATCAATTGATGGTGAAGATGCAAAGCATCCAATTGCTGAGAAGCTTCCTAGAAGGAAGGACTCTCGGGTCAAGAAGAGTAAAAAGACCTCACCTTGAGTGAGGCGGATAAGGAGGGAGTCGTCTTCCTCAACAACTAGCCACTCCCCTGATTACTCAAGTTCCTCCTCCTTCTCATCAACTTCTAGTTTCTACTCTCTTGGTTCTAAGTCTCGTGCAATCTGCAAATGAACAAAGAGGGACCATAAGAGGAGCAAGCTTAAGAAGACTAAGACTTTCAAGTCTGGGGATAAGGACATAAAGTTTGACTCTTACTCCTGTAAGAGAGATCCTGCTAAGGCGTCAGCCTTTGTTAGGCAATTTGAAGTTACTTTTTTTGATGGTAATTTCTCAGAAAAGTCCAAGCTCAGGCATGTAGGCATGCACTTGAAAGACACCACTAGCAATTGGTGGTTGACTCTCATTTTGGAGAAACCTACGACTTGGGAAAAGTTCAAGAAGAAGTTTTATGCTCAGTTTTTGCCTCATGATTTTGAGAATGATGTCAAGGAGTGGGATTGGCTAGGCCAGAAAGAGCATGAAAAGGTCACTAGTTATGTGGACAAGTTTTGGTCTACTCTTCTCAAGGTTACTCCTTTCATGGAGATCAGCAATGAAGAGAAAAAAAGAAAGTTTGAAGTTAGCCTACTCCCTCATTTACACAGAACCATGAAGGTGTATCCACATGAAACCTTATCTTGCATGATGGAGTCTGCCATCATAGCTGAAAGTTTGCATACACTTGTTACATCTCGAAAGTTGGAGATGAGTTCTTATAGAGCTAGACAAGAGCAGCTCTATGATCAACCAAGAGACAAGACTAATCGAAGAAAACCTACCTTTACCCATGACCAATATTCAAAGCCAAATGGTAACAAGAAGAAGCGCAAGTATCTCTCAACCTCTGAGATACAAAAGTACAAAGAGGAAGGAAGATGCTTTCTTTGTGGTGAGTTAGGGCATATGAAGCCTGATTGTCCTCACAAAAGAAAGGAAGCAAATGTGGTTAAAGATCCTTCTCCTCCATCCTCAAATTCTATTCCGGATGTGCAAGCTAACACTCATTCAAATGAGAAGAAAAGACAACTCTTAAAGGGTTCGGGGACACTCAACAATCAACAAGTTTTAATACTCTTTGATCTAGGGTCCACAGATAATTTTGTGTCAGCAGATACTACTGAAAGGCTACAAAATTCACCGGATCGTTTGGGAACACCAATTGGATCAGGTTCGCATTTGAAGGACTTACAACCAATTCTACTCCTATTCAAGGGAAGTTGAATCTTAGAATTAGGGATTACCACGACCAAGAATCTTTTCTACTTGCACCCATAGGTAACTGTGATGTTATCTTAGGCATGCCTTGGCATTACAAGATTAGACCTCTTCCCAATTTTGTTAAGAAGACCCTTGCACTTCAATTCAAGGGTCGGAACATAGTATACATTGCTGAAGCTGGGGATTGGCCTGTGCCAATGGTTAGTCATATTAGCATTTCTAAAGAAATGAAGAAAGCTATCATGACCATGTTCCAAGGGCTGGTGTTCCATGCCACTAGCCCTTACCATCTCGGTATAGGGACATGTCAGCCTACAGGCCAAGAGTCCGAGAGTGGCAATTGCATAATGATGTGCATAACAGGGCCTTGAGCCCTAAATATAGAACTTGGCTATCCTAACCTTGAAGTGCCATTAATGCATTGACACTAAGTCACTTCATGACCACTGAGACCAATGCTACTAGCATCCATCCAGATGTCCAAGGATGTAACAATTGCCTACAATCCACTTGAAGTCTTGACCCCAATGACCGCATAGAAGAGTGGGGTAGAAGGTTCTAAAGTCCGAGGGTGGCCCACTAGCTATAGGTAATATGCAAATTGTGTGGGCATCTTAGTGATGTTCGCAGCTTGATACACACAAGATGGATATTTGTGTTTGTAGGTCCCACATGGTGCTTCAAGAGGAGGAACGCCCATGACCATTGCACCTCCACCACCTATCTAAGGGATAGGTAATGCACCTATAAGATATGTGTGTAAAGGATGTGTACACCCTGATGTGGTGAAGTATGGAATGGGTGGCTATGTGTGCAGCGGAGGGAACTTATGTGATGGGTGGGATGGGCAGGATTTGTGAAGCATAAGATGCATCAAAAGCAAAATCTTTAGAATAAGCAAGCAGTGAGAGGTATTACCTAATCTTCTTCCACCCACCTCTATTTTACATTCACATATTGGAATGCATCAAAATTATCATGAATACTTATAATCATGGCCTGCATATCAGCTAGTGGAGTGTACATATATACCTTGAATTGATTGTTGTGGGGCCGGATAGGTTGGATATGACATTGTGCCCATGTTGGTCTGTCCTCTTTGGGCTATGAGTTCTAGATCCTTGATAGCTTCAAACTCAGACTATGGTGCACCTTCCTTCGAGTTGTAGATATGGTCATTTAGATGATGCATCAAAGGAATAGGATAATGGTGAAGTAGTTCACGAGTATAAGGATTTATCCCTTGTTTGAGACTCTCATGTCTTTGGCTTTGGATCTCCACATATTCATCTTGGGTGAGAAGATACATGGACCTTGAAGGGGTACCTTCCACTTGAGGGGAATCTTGCGTTTGAGAAGGAGATTGAGTGTACCATTCCCTTAGAGCCTCTAGTGATGGGGATGTTGGCACCGAGGAGATGAGCTTTGAGGGGGACTGCATTGGGGATGATGGACGAGACATCTCTTCTTGTGTTCTCACATGCTCTTGCATGCCAACCTTTCTTATCAAGGTTTAGGAGGTTGTGAATTAAGAGCACCTAGCCATGATACCATGTAAAGCAATGCTAGGGCAAACAAAGAGAAATGCAAAATGTATGACAGCATGAGGAACACAGCTTATAGAATGCTCAATTAAAGTGAATGAATATGAAGATGGGGTGATACAATGTAGGGCCTCAAACCTTGGTGTCTCAAGGGCCGGCGATGAGAGCTGAGTATGGTGTTAGACACACTAGACACACCAAGAATAGCTCCAATAGTGTGTTGTACTCTTGATAGATCCCCAAATATAGCAGAAGTTGTCATGAGGACGTGAAAATTTGATGCTTTGCTTATGTTTAATTGACATTTGATTAAAGGATTAATAAAATGTGCAATTAAAAGATGCACATGTGTTGCACATGTGAGGTGCAAGCTACTTTTTCACAGTTAACGGCCGAAGGACCCTGTGAAAAAGATGGGTGTCAAAGGCAAAAGTTGTAACAAGTTACACTTGTTAGATTCTAGGTGAATTTTGGTGTCAGTTTGCCCCTAGGACCATTAATTGGCCATTAAGTGTCAGTGGTGATACTAGGGACTAGGCATTAATTAATGGATTAATGCTTGTCCAAGGGTCCATTAATGCATGGGACCACTTTGGGTTGCAAAAGGCCTAGCTAATTAATTTTTAGATGGGCAAGGTCAATTTTCTGGGCATGGATTAAGGACTGAATTAATTTTTAGAATTAATTAATTCTGAAAAGTAATTAAATGGCTAGAAATTGCTGGAAATGGATTAAGAAAGCTGCCAGTTGGCAAAACGTTTCCATGCAAGTGGGGGAAAGGCTAAATAGGGCTGAAGGGAGAGGGAAATCTCGTTTTTTCATTTTGGAGCTGTTGAGAAGAGGTGTTGGACCGTTGCTGCCAGCTTTTGGGGCCATTTCCCAGCCATTGGAGACCATTTTGGTGATGGAGATTGCATATTCTTGACCTTGGGAAGCTGCCAATTGCTGCTGATGCACTTTCTCTTGAAGATCACAGTCTCTGAAGCTCCTATTGTTGTTGGTGCATCCATTTGGGGCTGATACAGCAGGGCAGCAGCTGATTTTGATCAGTTCTTTGCGACAAATCTCAGAGTTTTCTCTCTCTACAGCATTCTCTCATCTCCTTCAGCCTATGCTCAGCCATTCTCAGCAATTCTCAGCCATTCGGAGGAAATCTCAGCCATTTTTGGTGGGCTGATCTGTAATTTCCGCAGTAAACCCTAATTTACAGCAGAAATTAGGGTTTAGCAGCCACCTTGGGATTTGTGCCAGAGATTGAAGGCTCAAGGGATTGAAATCAGCAACAGCTGATAGTTGAAGATTATCAAGGGATTTCAGGAGCCAGCCCATCCCGAATTGATTTGGGGCAGCATTTGGCAGCATTTGGCCAGCTAAGGGTCAAATTGGAGAAGAAGTCCTGGGTGAATCAAGGGGCAAATGACCCAAAAGGCTTGCTGGTCATTTATGACAGCAAGAGCAATTCGTTAGCAGGAGGAGATTGGAGAATCTCAAGTTGTACTCCTTCCAATTGAATGAAAGCTAAAGAAATACCGCAAGGGGCACCAGTTTTGGGGCCAACAAGGAGTCTACTGTCCAAGAATGATATGGTAAAGTGTGTATTTCATTTTATGTGCATTTATTTATTGCTGTAATTAACTCTTAAATTAGGTTATCACCACCCATTCCAAGAAGGAAGGCTGGTTTCAGAAGCAGCAGCAGTCCATTGGTGATGATGTCATTGGGAGTAGTGGAGGGAGATGGACGCAGTCCTCAGGGCAGCAGGATATCATAGGAGACTACAGGCAGTAAAAATACAGAAACTGGCTCAGATGGCAGCTCCCATGGGCAGTGAATGATGGCAAGGTGATGACAACAACAGGCTGGGCTCTGAGCAGGAAAATTGTAGGCTGTGGGGCAGGTAATGCAGTCCACAGCAGTTGTGATGATGTGGCAGCAGCTGGCGAACCTCCTAGGCAGCTGGCAATAATGGCAAATGGTTGGGTGACACCTTTGAGGGGCTGATGAAGCAGGCTGAAGGCTGGCAACATCATAGGTTGTCTTGAGAAGGTTGCATAATGGTGTGGGCAGGCTGATCAGCAGCTAGAATGGCTACTCCAGCTGGTGTGGACCTTCAAAATGCCAGTGGGCTCCTCTAGGATGATGGCAACTGCACCTCTAGGTGGGTGTGGGAGCACGTTGGAGTGGAGTGTGACTGGTTGGAATGATCAAGGGTGAAAGGGGATGCCCACAATACAGCATATAGACAATTTTAGGGCATTTTGTCCTTCTATTCAAAAGTAAAGTGTTTTATTTTGGTAAATTTTTAAAAATGTTTTTTGGGCAGTTTTAAGGAGAGTAAATTAGGCATTAATGTATGCAAAATTGGGGACTAATGCATCCCTTAATTTTGGTGGCCCAACAAACTATACCTCAAGGATGACACGATTGAGGAAATTAATTCCTCAAATGAAAATTTTTCCATTTGTGGCTTTGATAAGGCACCCAACAATCCCTCCTTTATATGTTAAATGCTAGGATTTTGAAATACGGACCAAATCTCACAACACGTCTATCAAATATGACATTTTTGGGCACATAAACTAACTCAAATCTTATCCTTCTTGATGTGTGCTTTCAAGGTCCATAAGAAATCACTCTGATGGATAACTTATGCTTGAAATATTATTTATCAAGACACTTACAATCCTTTTGGGTCCTGTTCTAGGAACTTGTATCCTTTTGCTGCAAGAATCAGCATATGATTTCAATAAGCAAGTCTTTTGTAAGTGGCTTTTTTATAGGAAAAAGAGAAGGTGCAGATAGAAAGGGAGAGAGGGAGTGGGAGGGAAGAGATCTTGGTTTTCTTGAGTGCACATTGTTGAGTAACTCTCATTCAATTTTTAGTTACTTGTAATCCAGGAAGTTACGAGAAATGTTCAAGATAGATGCAGCTGACTACATGATGTCTCTTTGTGGAAATGCTGCCTTGAGAGAGCTCTCATCACCAGGAAAAAGTGGGAGTATATTTTTCTTGTCCCATGATGACCGTTACTTGATCAAGACTCTACGGAAGCAGGAATTAAAGGTGAATAAGGGTATTCTCCTATTTCAGCATTTAGTTTTGCCTCAAATGTATAGAGGTTCACGAGAAAGATTTGGGATCTGTTTGATTTTTTACCTTTTGATCTACGATTCATGTGCCTAACCTTGCTGCATCATGTCATAGGTTTTATTGAAAATGCTACGGAACTATTATAACCATGTATGCAAATACGAGAACACCTTGATTACTAAATTTTTTGGTCTTCATCGAATTAAACTTGCTGGGGGCCACAAGGTTTATAATATCACATTTATTCCATGAATGATGATAGCTTCAGTATAAAGAATCTTTTGTTTATGAAAAGCATGTGAAATCCTGTTTTACATTATTACCCTTTTGTTTTCCACCGAAGGTGCGGTTTGTGGTGATGGGCAATGTTTTTTGTACCGAGTTGGCAATTCATCGTAGATATGACCTCAAAGGGTCTTCATTGGGTCGGTCTACAAGCAAAATTGAGATTGATGAGACCACTACTCTCAAAGATCTTGATTTGGACTTTACATTCCACTTGGAACCAACTTGGCGTGAATCTCTTCTCCAGTAAGAATTCTGCTCAACCTTGAGGGAGTATCAATTAAGGCATCTATAATGGTTTTTAAAAAAACTAATGTAGCCTTTAGGATATATGATAGGTTGTTTCTGATATTTCAGGAGCTTCTTGCATTTTCTTCATGAAGTTAATATAAAAATGAGAATAGCAGCTCTTTTGGGACTGGATTTGGAAGATGTATGAAGCCTCATTATCAATGTCTAACTGTACCCATGATATTTCCATGTGCTAATTATATTCTTTTGAAAAATCAAGGTTCTAATGCCCAATTGTATCCCTGTGGATAGTACTATGTGATGCATGGCCATGTCATCTCAGACAATTTGCTCA
Source organism: Lygodium microphyllum (assembly GCF_053477565.2). NCBI lineage: Eukaryota > Viridiplantae > Streptophyta > Polypodiopsida > Schizaeales > Lygodiaceae > Lygodium > Lygodium microphyllum. The sequence goes on along the minus strand of NC_141141.1, from coordinate 58,288,237 downwards.
TGAATTAATTAGTCAATGGGCTTGCCATAAGTCAAGAGTATCTGTCAGGAAAGGTGTCTTGATAGATATTGGCTAGCTAATATATAATGGAGCAGGCATTGACTGGTCTAACCTAGCATAGCAAACAGTCAACTTTGCTACTTGCTAAAATGCCTCTTTTTATGCATAATGTGTAATGTTTCAATCTAGAACTTGTAGAATACAGCTGCTCTCAGACAGTCATCACAGATGGGGGAGCCATAGTGTATGACAACTTTAAGTCTGATTAGATATGAAATTACATCACGCCCTTGATTAACATGAAAACAAGCTGGGTTTTGCCCCTCTCAACTTGTACAGCTGCTTTCAGGCAGTCGTTACAGGGCAGGGTTACAATGCATTACGCCTTTCATTAACATGAAAACAAGTCATGTTTCACCCCTATCAACTCAAAGGACTTTGCTTCTATCTTGGAGAGCCTTTATCACCACTTAAACCTCCACTGATAAACTCAAGCTTCAGCCTCTCATCAATAGAATCAAGCAAGAACAAGTTATGAGGGATACTCTTTCCACTTCTTCTACTCAAGCGACCAAAGCCCTAGCTGTAACTGCATGCAACAAAAAGTCAAGGTCATATAGAAAAGGGTTGTCGGCAAAGAGATAGATTTAACAAAAATCACTCAAGAGGGAAAGCTCACTTTGTTAGCATTGGAAACTATGACACATAAGATCAATCAGACACCATCACCAGCTTAGCTATAAGTGTCTGGATACCTTATCAAGACTCCAAAGAAGAATACACCTGGTTTCTAGACTTTGGAGCTACTCATCATATGACTTTCCACAAAGAATGGTTGGTAAAATTTAAAGAGATGTCTGCTCCACTCAGTGTAGCCATGGGGGACAACAGCATCTAGTAAGCTAAAGGCTACGGTACCATTTAAGTGGAGCTTCCATCCAACCACATAATCAAGGTACATAAAGTCTATTATGTTCCAAATCTCAAGAAAAATCTTTTCAGCATCAGTGAGCTCACTTCTCAAGTCTCTCTTACTACTCACTTCTTTGGGGACCACTATATTGTAGCTACTTTCACCTTCTCTCAAACTCACTTGTCCAAAATTAGGTAGGCTTTACACTCTTGGTTACTCAATCCTTAAACTTTCTGCTAATTCCACCTCACTCTCAAGCTCACCTCAAGAATCCCTTCTATGGCACTTTTGACTTGGTTATGTCTCTCAACATGTCCAACAACTTATCAACAAGAAATTTGTCTTGGGCATCCCATCCTCTCTCTCTCAACTTCCATTTTGTTAAGCTTGTGCTCTAAGCCAAGCCACACACCTTTCCTACTCTAAATCTCATTCAATTACATCTCAACCCCTTCAACTAGTACATTTCAACATTTGTGGTACTATCAATCCTGCATCATTCACCAAAGCAAAATACTTCATGGTACTAATCGATGATTATTCTAGATATGCTATTGTATATTTTCTCACAAGGAAGTCACAAGTATTTTCAAAGTTCTAAGAGTACAAAGAAGCAGTGGAGAATAAGCACGAGTTATGAAACAAGGCTCTTCGGACGGATAATAGGGGAGAGTACATCTCCAATGAGTTTGAAGACTACTGTAAAGCCTTTGGAATTGATCACAGGGCCGTAGAGCATGGGGTTTTTTATGGGACCAAGGTGTGTGGGAATGCATACATAGCTGAAGTATATAAGACCTCTACCAAATCTCTTGTGCATTCTAGGGATCTACTCAAATCTAGCATATATAATCTATCATGCATAGAGCCACTATATATATGTGAAGACTCCTATACAAGGTGATATTTGGGGTGCCTAGGAAGATATGATGTTGTGTCCCTCATGTGCTTGCAAGAGACTATACAAGTCAAGATGGCATGATCTATTGCAATCCCAATCAGTCTCCTCGACAGCTTAAAATTTTTTTATGTTTAGTATTAATGATGGTGATCCTATCAGAGGTAGTCCACTGTACTTACCTCCTCCTTGTGATTCTAGCATATCAGGGTATCTGATCCTAGCTAGGATGAGATGCCTTTGAAAATGACTAATCTATGTGTACTTCCTAGAGCTAGTAAGTGTGTCCCATAGGTGCATACTTCTTTGTCTTGGGTCATCCTATGTAGATCCACCTCATTTGCATCGATCTCTTTGAACATTGCATCTCCCAATATGTAAAAGTCACTCTGTCTAGCCCTAGTTCATGCATTAAAATCCCCTACCAATAGTACATCTCTCAAGTTGGCATATCTCATGATATCCTCATATAATGCATCAAAGGGCACCCATCTTGTAAAGCATAAGTTGAGTTCACATGTATTGTGCATCTTTGTGTGTCACCTACACAATATCTCTGAGACCCTCTCGAAAAAGTATGGCCACATCCCCAAAGTCCCTAGCGTTGCTAGGTGTCCGAGCTTGTGAGCAGAATGTACTTTTCTATTTGAACCCCTGAACGTTTGGCAATCGGCTCCCTTTGCATTAATGTGTTTTTATATACATGGCTATGTCCATATTTCGAAAACTGTCCTCAAAATAACTAGCATCCCAATGTAGTGCTCCATTGTAGTTCCATGTTGACATCCTGTCTCATAGGCTACACACTATCATTGTGACTAACATTCTACAATAATCACCCTACCATCTTTGTACACTGCGTACTTTCCCTGCTTGTGCGCTTCCAATATCCTAGGCATGCTTGTCTTTTCTATGTTCTAGCAAGGTAGGTGTTAAATTCTCATGCAGTTATATTTTTCTCCCTTGAGGGCCCCTTGTTTGTGAGAAGGATTTTTTCTTATCTATGTTTTCAAATGTCAGCATGAGGATACAACCTCTCTTATTGATTGGGTCTCCCACTTGCTATGCATCTAGAATGGATATCTCTTTCAACCCCATTTTTTCACTCTAGACTGCCTTTTTCAGTGCAATGCTACTACATCAATTCGGAGTGCTTGAATTTTCCATCTTACTTCTTCTATGGTGGCATTTGCCATTCATCACTTTTGCTTTGCTTGCATGCTCTCCTTTGTTCTTTTTTGCAACTTCAATCCATCAAGCATTTTCTTTAGGAATGTGTTCCATTGTTTCCATTTTCTTTCTTGCTCCTTTGACTATGTCTACTCATGTATGCATGTCTTTCTTAAGGCATTCCATCTCTTTTTCCAATTTTGGTGCAACCCCAATGATGGCTTCTATGTATCAAGACTTTGCTTATATGCTGCTAGCTGAGATTTCAACTCAGCAATTTACTTTTCTTTGTTTGCTATGCATGTGTTAGTGTACTTTCTCATTGTTCATTTCATTCTTCCAAGTTGTATCTAATTTCACGATGTTATCTGCCATTTCAGCCTGTAATTTAGCCTTTATTTCACTTTATTTCCCATTCTCCCACTCAATAATACATGTGTTCATATGTGCTTTTATCTCCAACAATACTTTATCATGTATTGATGTATACATTTCTTTTTAGCTCAGCTCTTATGAGAGACCTCATGTCATCTAGACCCCCTTGCATGTTCTCAGTATTTTTGTGACCTTAGAGCATCTTTTGATTCTCGTGGGTGTTTTTCTGCTGATGCTGGTTCACCCATGTTTGCAAATGTATGATCCTCTATGACCGATGCATCCACAAGTATTGGTCACAGTATTATGGTATGCAATGCTCACTCCTGCAATTCAGCAATCTAGATTAAGCCCAGGTTAAACTTGCAGTACATGTTTACTGTATGCCTTTCCCAAATGATCAAACTGTTTACTGCTGTCTCAGTATTGCAATTTAAGACTGTTGCATCAGACCACTGTCCAAGTCAACTGCAGTGTGTCACAAACAAAATGCAGTCACAGCAATGTGACAGTCCCACTGGATCATGATCAGAGTCCAGTCTGCATCGTGACTTCCTGGGCTTCCGCCTGCATCACGATTTCAGCCTGCAGCACAGCTCCATCATGATTGTAGATTAAGCCATGAAACAAGGACCTGCTGTAGCACACCTTCACGCATTCAGGAGGCATACACACTCATGTAGAGAGAGAGAGAGAGAGAGAGAGAGAGAGAGAGAGAGAGAGAGAGAGAGAGAGAGAGAGAGGTCATTGACTTGACTGGCCCTTTTGCAGACAGATTGAGGACGATTGCAGCTTTCTTGAAAGCCAACAAATTATGGACTACAGTTTACTATTGGGACTTCATCGAAGAGCTCCACAATATGCAAAGCTGAGTGCTCAACAAAGTATCATAGAAGAAGACATGACAACTACAATTGATGATGGTATGTGTTAAATTAACAATGCCAATATGATCATGAGCGTGATATTCTAGACCAGGAATCCAACATTTACTACTTTAGAAATGTTTTGCTCTTTATATATTAAGTTCATAAAAATCCCTTCAAGGCACAATCGCTTGAATGTTTGCCAACCATGACATGGATCCTTAAGTCATAATGCTGGACATGTTATCACTGAATGTTTGCAATGTCTTGTATGTTGCCTCGAGTTATTCATCCCATTGAATTGTAGGTCTCATCTTTTGTGAAAAGAGCCTTTCCCTTTCTCTACCACTTCAAGATCGTGCTAGTGGTGCAACAACTAAAGTATCCCCATAAATGACTTTGTGAAAAATTATTGATAATTAAAAAAGGCCTAATTAAGGCACATTATGAGAGTGTGGCAATCTCAACATAAGCAACCTTGATCTACTCAACCTCTATCAAGTGAAACGTCTGCCTAGGATCCAACTTGCACATGCGACACAACACAAGCTATATCCTTGAATATAAATGGATTGGACATCAAACTCACCTTCTAGCCATAGAGCCAGACAGGCTCACCCCCAAGCCTAGGAGCAAGTAGCATTCCGGGTCATGACCATGTTACAAGGACTAGCATCCCATACCACCAATCCACACCATCCTAGTGTATGGATGTGTTGGCCTATAGGCCAAGAGTCCAAGAGTGTGATCAACACAATAGGGCCTTGAGTCTATATCCACGAATAGTAAAGGGACTAGAGATAAGGCTAAAGCTACTCTTTTAAGTATCTTTTTGTGGTGCAAAATTCTAAATGTTTCTCAATAGATCCAATATTTACCCATAACCATAGTTGCCAAAAAAGCCATTTCATAAGGTTAGGAAACTTGTCTCATACTTGTGTAGTTCATAAACTTATGAAACACCTATTTAAAACTTTCTAGAAAAGGCCTACCCTAAAAAAGTGTATTTGAACTTTTGTACACTAGTATGGATAATGGTATTGATTGTTGGAATTTTGGTTTTGGTGGTTGTTCATGATACATGTGCATATTCATGGCTTGTTCTTGTTGGCATTAGACATTTGATAAGTTTTATGGGCTGCTTTTTGTCCATTTGAGAGTGCGCATGAGTGGGTAGTTGGGTGATGTGATTTTGGCCAACTTGTTGTCTTGGGTCTCGTTCCATGGCCTACTTATATGCACTCCTCTCCACTCTTAAGTGTATCTCCTTGAATGCCTACACCTTGTGAAGAGAGGGAGACTGGAGGCACTCTTGTGGGGAGCCATTACCCATGTGATTTGTACTTATTGTTCTCATGCTTTGAAAGATGGATTTCATGTCCCATGTCTTCACTCTTTGAGTTTATGTGTTCTTGCTTCTCTTGTTTATTTAATTCAATGTTCAATAATTTTCTATGCTTACATGGTATTAGACGATCAAGTCCTTGTGAGAGTGTGTATGGATTGAATGAAAGGTCGTAACAGTTAGTCCCAAAATGCAGCTTGGAGCGTCAGTGTGGGTACCAAATGGAGGCAAGGGGATGAGATAGAAGAATGAGGAGGGTTGGGTAAATGAATAGCAGATAATGGATGAGTGGAGTGAGGAGGCAGGCTACTTATAAATAGACAAACTGAAGTGGGAATCGGTATACTAGCTAGCCAAGCCCAAAATATGGACGCCTAGTTCAACATGTCCATTGATCAAATGATCACCGTGCTAGAGATGAAATACATTGGTGTACACTCCACCAAAAGTATTTGGGATACATAAAATGATAGATATACACAATGCCAAAGCTGCAAATGTCCTTGTTTGACTTAGATTGAGGCTCACACACGGATGACCACACATGACACACATGACTATTAACACCCCCTCTCAGATATTGGATGTGGCAGAAGACCAAAGAAGATGGAACGAATCTGAGGGTGGTAGGAGTGTCATTGCCAATGAACTTCGTCAATGAAGAATGCCAGCCGAGTAAGACCACCTCTCTAGATGAAAGCTTGATCCAACAGGAGGCCACTATAGGCCAATGGGAGTGGAGAGGCCTCGAATGGATCACTCGTGAGAAGTCCATTTGAGAATGGGTGAGCCAAGCCTATGACCCAAGCAAGAGATGATAATGAGAAGCTATTGAAGGGGTAGTGGGAGTGGAGAGGCCTCGGATGGATCACTCTTGAGAAGTCCATTTGAGAATGAGTGAGCCAAGCCTATGACCCAATTGAGTGACGATTCAACGAGCTATCAAAGGCATCAAAACTTGCCAAGAATTAACAATAAGAATCAAGGGCCACGAAATGGGTATGCAAGCGGAAGGAGGCAATGGCTTGATGATGAAGGAAAGAGGTCGCCGCATGAAGAAAAGGCTTGAAGATAACTGAACTCTGTGAAGAATCTCCTCACGATCTTAGGAACCTCCTTCCAAAATACACAGGGCAAGGAATCCACAACTACATTGCAGATATTGTCCCTCTCTGAAGGGAATGTGAATTAAAATGAAACCATTAGAGGAGATGGTGGAGGATGGTGTAGATCCCACAGTGGTGCACAAAGGAGAATGGGTGCGGCAATCGAAAACGACTGAGGAGGACCCTCCACTCTAGAAGGGGAATGAAGCTTGTATATCCCTCTTTCCTGCCAACTTGCTGCAAGAATAGCTCCTGATGAAGAGTCCTTGAGGAATATGGTTTGCTCAATGAAGAGAACCTAGGTAGGAAGCCTTGAAAGGCCATGAACTCAGAGAAGATGACACCACAAATGGGCATGGAGGTGACATTACCAACAATGACTGTTGTTACAAGGATGTGAAATTTTATTGCTTTACTTAGCATTTGATTAAATTTCAATCAAATGTGTTAATGTGGCTTAAACATATTGTCAGAGTGCAGCGATGCGGAAGCGTAGGACAAAGACAGAGAGAGAGTGAACACACAGAGAAGAGAGAGAAAGAAAAGGAGATAGTGTAAATGCAGAAAATCTGCGGTGTAGTATGCTGTATAAGAGTGCAGAAATACACAAGGGGGCAGAGGAAATATCTGCGTATGTATCCGATTTGATGACCTCGATCTCCGTCAGCCCGAGCACAGTCTGTCTCAGCCAACAAATCTCAAGATCAGAATCTGAAATAATGAATGCTGGAGTGAGCCACGAACTGGCTATAAATAGCCAAAAAAATAGAAAATAACTGCACCAGGTCGGCTGCATTACTGCAATAAAAAACTGTCTGACTGCAGGTGCTGACATGGCACTTGCTGACATGGCACTACTGTACTCACTGTCTAGGAAATGACTAGCTAATACCCCCTCTCAGATCTTGGACGTGTCAAAAGACTGAGGGATCTAGAATGTTGCTGAAGAAGAGCCTGGGGAAGCACCTTTGTAAACAAATCTGCAAGATTATCCTCCGTCTTGCAATACTCCACATCAATGGTCCCATCCAGAAGCTTCTCTCGAATGAAGTGATATTGGATCTCAATGTGCTTCGTCCGGGCATGGAATATAGGATTCCGTACCAAGGCAATGCAACTCTCATTGTCGCACTGTAGAAGAGTAAGACGAGTTTGGGGGCAGCCAAGCTCCGCCAACAATCTCTGAAGCCACACAACCTCACATGTGGTGGAAGACGCAGCTGGATACTCCGCCTCAATAGAAGAAAGGGCTACCGTGGGCTACTTCTCGCTACTCCAAGAGATAACACCTGCACCCAAGGTAAAATAGTAGCCTGTAGTAGATCGTCGGTGATCCACATCGCCAGCCCAATCCAAGTCACTCCAACCTGCAAGAACCAGATCAGAAGCATCTATATCTGCGGGATAAGAAATCCCTAAGTTAGAAGTCCCCCTCAAATACCGAAGAATCCTCAGGGTAGCCTGCCAATGCACCTGTTTGGGTTCCATCATGAATCCTACCAAAAGACCCATAGCAAAACAAAGATCAACACGAGTGTTGAGGAGCCAAATCAAGGATCCAAACTGATGGTAGTGTAAAGCATCCATCACGGGAGAATCTGAGTGTGAAGTGGCCTTCCGATTTGGATCCATAGAAGTAGTAATGGGCCGACAAGTCTCCATCTCAAAAGTCACCAAGAGCTGCTGAATGTACCTCTGCTAAGAGATGAAAATCCCCCTTTGAGATTGATAGATCTCGTGACCCAAGAAGAAATGAAGAAGCTCCAAATCCGTCATCTCGAATGCCTGATGGAAAGCTGTATTGGTCTCTCGGACCTTCTGTGCATGATCTCCCGTCAGAATCAAATCATCAACATATAACACAAACAACACACGACCAACCTCGGAAGTGTGTACATAAAGTTGCGGATCGGCCGTAGAACACTGATATCCCAACTTCGACTGAAGAAATGAGTCAATCTTCTCGTTCCATGCATGCGAGCCTGCTCGAGGCCATACAAGGTCTTCTTCAACTTGTAAACTTTCCCATCCGAGGATCCAAAGTCAGGAGGTTGCTCAATCCTCCTGCAAGTCACCATTTAAAAAGGCCGACTTCACATCCAACTGATAGACAAGCCATCTCCTATGGCCAGCCAAGGCAAGAACAGCTCGAATAGTCGCCATACGAGCAGTGGGGAAAAAAGTATCATGGAAATCAATGCCTGGGTGCTGAGCAAAACCTTTAGCAACAAGGCAAGCCTTGTGCTTGTCCAAAGAGCCATCGCTAAGATACTTGGTCTTGAAGACCCACTTGACACCAATCACCTTCTTGTGAGAGGGACAAGGCACAAGAGACCAAGTGCCATTCCTCTCAATAGCCTCCAACTCGGCTTCCATGGCCTTCCGCCAATGATCAGACTGCAAAGCCTCCTTCACTGAAGTGGGCTCACAATCTTGCATAATACGGGCCAGCAAACAATAGTTGGAGCAAACAAGCTCTGAAGAATGTGCCTGGTTCCTCCGTGATCGCTGCGGTCCATCCTACAGTTCTCACTCCTCAGGGACCCCCTTGATCCCTGAATCTCGGAGTGTGTTGCGGGCCCAACGAGGAGGAGGATGAACCTCTCCCCGTCGTTCTCTATCTTCTGAAGGCTTAGGAACATCCACCGGCGGAAGCTTCTCGGGGGTGACCAATGGAAGAAAAGATTCTGAATCAGAAGAAGAATCTCCATCAAGAGGCTTTGGCTCCAAAGGAACTATCTCAAGAGCCCAACTCTTCCCTGGATCTCCGAGGACGGGGTGCTCCTCACCCCTCTTTGTGGTTGGAACTTCCACGAACCGCACATCTCGGCTCGTGTAGACATCCCGCTTGACGGGATCAAACAAACGATAATCTTGGGACCAGGAGCTATAGCCAACAAAAACTTGTCGTCGAGAACTTATCACATTGTGTCTTCAGAATGTGCACATAAGCGTCACACCCAAAGATCCTGAAATAAGAGACATCAGGCTTAGTCCTGAAGTAAGCCTCGAAAGGTGTCATCCTGTCAACGGCCGAAGTAGGAGATCGATTGAGGATGTGAACTGTGGTAGCCACTGCCTCGGCCTACAGAAACTGAGGTGTCTGTCGGTGCTCCATCATGGTGCGCGCCATCTTGATCACACTTCGGTTCTTCCGCTCCAAAATGCCATTCTCTTGGGGAGCGTTGGTGTTAGCAAACTTCTAGTGAATGCCCCTATCTGCACAAAAACGAGCAAACTCATTAGACATAAATTCACCGCCCTTGTCGGAACGCAAGGTCTTCAGTCACCGGCCAGAATGGTTCTCGTCAAAGAGAAGCCAATTCTTGAAGTGAGAGAAAGCCTCCGACTTCAAAGTCAAGAAATAGGCCTAAGTCATCTTGCTGTAGTCATCTACGATCAACATGAAGTACAAGCTCCCCTTCAGGGACTCGGTCCTCATCTAGCCACAAAGATCCGTAGATACAAGCTCCATGGGTGAAGTAGACCGCCTAGAAGCTTTGGTGGGAATCGCATCCCAATGCAATTTCCCACACGAATGCAGGAGACACATGGCTAATGGCTCACCATTATGTTCGGCAATCCTTGGACAAATGACCCTTGTGACGCCTTCTGAAGGTACTCGTAGTTCAGGTGGCTAAACCGAGCATGCCATAGCTCGGACTGTGTCTGAGAAGTAAGAGTTGAAGAAGATTTCAGTTTGTAGACGCCATTCTCCTCATACCCTACAGAGAGAATCTTCCTTGATCCACAATCAAGGACTCGAACAATATCACTGTCAAACTCCGCCAAGAGGCCAAGAGCACAAATCTTATGGACCGAAAGTAAATGATACCCCAGATCTGGCATATGCAACACCTCAGAGGTGTGGTTACCACCACGTCCATCTGAAATAAGTTGCATCTCACCCCGTGCATCAATAGACACAGAAGAGTTGTCTCTGATGAGAATCTGCCCACACGAAGGTCGCAAATGGGCAACACCAATGGGAGGAGTCATGTGCCGGGAGGTTCCACTGTCCATGATCCACTCACGAGCTTGGGGAGCTGCCATCGTAGCATCAGAAGTCTTCGGTGTAGAGTCCTCAATGATTGCGGAGTGTAGAAAAGCAGCTGATGAGGGTGCAACCACTGCTCCAGAATCCTTCGTGTCCTTTTTCTTGGTGTCCTTCTTGTCTTTGTCGGGGCAATCCTTCTTTCAATGACCGGTCTTTCCACAACTATAGCAAGTCTATTCCTTCTCCTTGTCCTTGGATTTGTTGTCCTTCTTCTTCTTCTTTTGGTCCTTCCTCTTCTTCTGAGAGGCTTAACCAACCAATGCCTCCGATTTGGAAGCATTTTGTCCCTTCAATTGTTCCTCCTGGTCCAAGACCATAGGAACCAACTCTTCCCACCGAAGAGTCAACTCCCGCCCTGATGCAATAAGAGCGGAATAAAAGGTACCGAATCATGGCGGCAATTGGGACAGTAAAGTGATCTCCATGTCTTCGGCCTCCTGTCCATGATCGGCTGGAACTCCAATTCAGTCTCTGTAGACATGTTAACCTGTAATACCTGCACAAATGCAAAATCAGCCCCCTCTGACTATGAAAACACAGCCTTCTAGGGATGGTTCCTCCGCTACCCAAACCTTCTTCACTCGTCGGAGGCGATGAAAAGGTAAAATCTGCAATGGAAGGCCTTAAACGCAGCCCTCCTTCCCTTCGAACAGCAATAACCTACAGCAAGTTCATTGATTAGACTCCTTTCCCGCATGCCCACGCTCGCTTCAGCCTTGATCCGATGCGCAGCCCTCCCGGTCGCCCTCGAATCCTGGAAACGCAGCCTTGTGTGGCACTGAAATTTCCTCTTCAGATAGGTTCAGCTCTCAGTCAATCCATCTTCATTGCTTTGATACCATGTCAGAGTGCAGCAATGCGGAAGCGCAGGACAAAGACTGAGAGAGAGTGAACACAGAGAGAAGAGAGAGAAAGAAAAGGAGATAGTGTAAACGCAGAAAATCTGTGGTGTAGTTTGCTGTATAAGAGTGCGGAAATACACAAGGGGGCAGAGGAAATATTTGCGTATGTATCCGACTTGATGATCTTGATCTCCGTCAGCTCGAGCATGGTTTGTCTCAGCCAACAGATCTCAAGATCAGAATCTGAAATAATGAATGCTGGAGTGTGCCACAAGATGGCTATAAATAGCTTAAAAAAATAGAAGACTGTAGGTGCTGACGTGGCACTGCTATACTCACTGTCCAGGAAATGACTGGCTAACACATGTGAGGTGCAAGTTGATTGTTTCATAGTGCGGGGCCTAGGACCTCGAGATATTAGTTGATGCCAAAGGCAAAAGTTGTAATAAGTTATGTCTAACGTGTACTAGGTTGTACCCAGTGTCAGATTTGGGCCTAGAGCAATTTATTGGCCACTAATGTCAATGGTGACATTAGAGACTAGGCATTAATTAATTAAATTAACGCTAGTTTCGGGGTCAATAATTGCTCAAGGACACTTAGGAGACAAATTGGCCTAGCCAAATTTTTAGCTACAACAATACTAACACTAGCTTCTCTAGCAACCCAAATGTCCCTACAAGCTCCTACGAATGCCAATCAAACTAAGATCAAGCCATCCTCTATTTTCATCTTATTAGTAATCTTAGCTAGTGGGTCATACCAATTTCAAATTAGTCTCCTTAGCAATAGTAATGCCTCTTGATTGGTACCATGTGCCCACACTATTTCTTGTTTAGTTAATTTAATTATTGACTGATGGAATTACTTTTTTGGACATTGGAATAATTATTAAATTTATTTTTAAAATTAATACATTAACATTTTGAAAATTAATTTAACAAGCTAGACAATGCAGAAAGATGGAATTTCAAGGCTGGCACTTGGCAAAACTTGCCTATGCAAGCGGAAAAAACTTTTTTGGGGATTGATGAAAGTCTATTTCAGTAGCCATTGCGAAAGAGAAGGAGGCTGTTAGAGAGCAAGAAAATGTTGTTGATGTGATTTGCAGCCACCAGGAACTAGTCCTACAGTAAGGTGACAGTAGTTTGGAGCCCTCCAGGTGCAAGGGCAGCACTAATTACAACCTTTCTCCTCAAATAGGATGGTAAATAATGTGATTAAGCGCTAATTACAGCAAGCACAAAATTCACGTAACTGAAAATGAACACTTTACGACTTTAATCTTGGACATTGGATACCTTGTTGGCCCCAAAATTGGCGCCCCTTGTAGTATTTCTTTAACCTTTATTGCAAATGGATGGAGTACAACTAAGACTCTTTGACCTTCTCTCCTAATCGAACTGCCTCATGTTGTCAAAATTGACGAGCAAGCCTCAAAACCAATTTGCCCCTTGGTTTGCTTGGGAATTGGCCTTCATCCTGTTCCTTGAAAGAAAATTTCAATCCCAAATCTAGTATTGATTGGCTAACCTCTTGAATCTCCTTAATATTCATTAATTTTAACAGCTGGAATTCAAGTCCTAGGCCCTCTATTTTGAGCATACATTCTAAGATGATTGTCAAACCCTAAATTTTGTATAAATTAGGGTTTATAGTAGAGAGTGACTAAATTTTCTTACTCTGATTGCTCAAACTACTAGAAAATGTCGAGATAACTTGAAAGATGGCTGGGGAATGAGAGGGAATGCTGTAGAGAAAGAAATACCAGAGTTTCATTATAAGAAACACTTAAAAGCTACTGTTGCCCTGCTCAAACAACCATGCAAGTTGTCACCTATAGCATAGGACCACTAGAAAGATTGCTACCCCCTCTTGTATACTGACATCTATAGCAAAAGGATCTTAGGCTGTTATCACCTATTCTTGGAGGGCTCCAAACTACTATCACATACTGTATGACTAATCCCTGGTGGTTGCAAATCACATCAACAATCTCTCCTTGCTCTCTAATAGCCTCATTCTCTCTCACAATGGTTGAAATAGACTTCTACCAGTCCCTAAAAAGGTTTTTCTCACTTACATGGGCAAGCTTTGCCAAGTGATAATATTATAATCTCATTTTTCAGCATTATCTAGCTTAGTAAATTAATTTTAAAAATTATTTTGATAATTATTCTAGTGCTCAAAAAATTAATTCCACCAACTAATAATTAAATTACCTAGACTAAATTGTCTTCCAAGTATCCTTGAGCAGTAGTTGTTCCTCAAAAATATATTTTTTACTTGCAAGGGCAAGTTTTGTCAAGTTGTTGCCTTGTAATCCCATTTTTCAGCATTATCTACATTATTACATTAATTTTCATCTTTAAATTTTTAAAAATTAATTTAATAATTATTTTAGTATCCAAAAACTTAGACTGACCAACCAACAATTAAATTGGCTAGGCCAATTCATTTGCCAAGTGTTTCCAAGTTTTCTTTAGCTCTCGGATTGGGATTAACTACCATTAAATGTCAAATCTCTAGTGTCACCCAACAGGCACTTATGGCTAATAAAATGTTTGAGGCCAATTTTTGGCACCAGATACCACCTAGTATGTATGCAATATTACTTAAGACAACTTTTGCATTTGATATCCACTGATTTCCTCGAGTCCTTGGCTCATAAATGTAAAATAATCTGAATTACACTTCACATGTACAACACATACTTAAAACATTTGATTAAAAATTAATCCAAATGTTAAGTAAAGCAAATAAAATTTCATGTCCTCGTGACAACTGAAAATACAAAAAACGATCTATTGTAGATGATGATGGCATTAACACGTTGGGACACGATTTGGTATAGATGATTAGCATGCTGGGGCAAAACACAACCTATAGGAGTTGACAAGCTAAAGGGCAATAATTGCAGATGACCACGGCTACAGGTTGAATGAGAGGCTTGGTGATTATAGGCTAGGAAGAACTGGGGTAACCAATAAAACAAGGGATGAGATTGAGCGGTGGGCAGCCTATCTATTTATAGATGATTGAATTCTCCCAAATTAGGGTTTGGGAGGATCCAGTGGCAGGCAACCTGTCTATTTATGGATGATTGGATCCTCCCAAATTAGGGTTTGGCTTATGGGACACATGCACCTCTAAGAAAGTGGTCATTTAATGTCACTTTAAATAATAATCATGTTTTGGGGCTGTTTTAAAGAGCTAATCAATTTATAGTGCATTTTGTAGCTCAACACACATACCTACAATGTGTGCACTCCATGGTTTGCCTCGAGTGGTTTTCATAATCTCTACCTTGTGTATGGGTGTTATTTTTTGTTCCTAACTACATCAATCAATTGTGTGGTTTCCTTCATTTGTGCTTGCATTTGTTTTGCCATTTCAAACCATGAGTTTATTTCTTTTCCTACATGCATGTAAACATGAATCTCTCTTATTTTATCTTGTACCTTTGGGGTAATCTCCCCCCTCCTCTCATACATATGATTCCGCATGTTTTTTGAATCCTTTCAATCCTTTGACTTCTGACATGTCATCCTTCATTGTCAACAACTATCTTTTGCATTCCATGAGTTCTATCAACTTGGTAGTGACACATTCCTTTCATGCATGCCCTTCTCTATGTTATCTTTCCATTACATGAATTGCATAGATCTGTCCCTCTATTTCTTCCTTGCATTTTGAGAGCCTTTGTGCTATATGAGTCTACATGACGTCCTACATGGTGTCTAACATTTCATCTAAATATGTTTCATTTGCTTTGAAGAATCTCTAACTCACAGTCCTGCATTTTATAAATCCTGCGCAATGCATTTATGCACCTTTGCGTTTAGAATAACTCCACACCCCATTTGTATTTTCTATCTTCGTCTCTCCTTGTGCAAGGATTCTCAAGAGATAACCTATTGTACAAACCCCTCTGTTGTTGTTGCAACTATAGGAGAGAGATTAATGGCAGCCTAGCTAGGATTGTCTTCGTACCTAGTACGAACTGATCCGTACGGTATGGTACAGTACATATCCGTACGATTTAGTACGAAAAAATAGGCACTTTTTGGCCACTCTCCTTCAAGCTTACAACTTTCTTTTTTTCTTTCTCATTTCTTTTTTTTTCCTTTCTTTCTTTCTTATTTCTCTCCCCCAAGTCTCTCTCTCTCTCTCTCTCTCTCTCAACTATAGTTGCACTAGCACCACGTACGAAAGGTTTCATACTATACCATACTTAAAGGTACCGTACCTTACATATTAGTACCATAAGGTACCAACTTAATGGATACATCTTTTCCTATTCGAACTGCACTTTGGGAGATGAGCTAAATGCTCCTTATATTAATATGATTCTCCCATGAGATTAGGTTATTTGAGATTCAAACAATGTAAGTTGTAGGTAGCAATAGCGCATGTTGCGTATGCAACATTAGGTTTTGGCATTTTACCCTCAAGTATTCATCTTATATACTCTAATAGCATTGCTATTTAGACTTGAAATATCTATTCTATTATCTTTAGTCCAAAATAATCAAGTTTTTTTTTTCGTACTAGTATCGTACCACACCTTATAAAATCTTAAGGTACCATTTAGTACTGTATTTTATCGTACTATAACTTTTGTACCTAACAACTATGCCACCAACATTGAAAAGTGCAAGCTAGGGGTGTGAATGCTTGCTTGGAGATGCATATTGGTGTTTGGCTATTGAAAGAGTGGCACATGTGCAAGGCAGCTTAAAACAAAAGATGCTGAGTCAAAGGGGTCTAATGCAACGATTCAACCTGTTGCATGACAGGCTGGTGCGTGATAGACAGACGTGATATGAGTGGCATATGAGAGAGAGAGAGAGAGTGTGTGTGTGTCTCTGTGTGTGTGTGTGTGTGTGTGTGTGAGGGCGGGCATGCGTGCGCATGTGGGTGGGTGCGGGGGATGTGTGTGAATGGGGTCATATTTCTTTTGTTTTCTGGCAAACAAAAACAAAGTACAAACCTTTGCATCTGATGGTGAGCCTGATTTGGTCATACTAAGCCATTTCAACAGAGATATTTTTGGGATTTTGATTGAATGGAGGGATTAACATGATCACAGTCAGACGAGGCGTGACATAGATGAAAAAGTTAGATGAGGAGTAATGTTTTAAAGAACGATTCACCATGTCACCTTAGCATTGTAAAAGCATATTTATTTGTAATACTAGATTTTTATTAAGGTGCCAAGTCCCCCATATGGGTGAGGCAGATGAAGACTGAGCCGTCCATGGGACTCGATTCGAACTCATACCAAAGGCACGCGCGCACGTGCGCACACACACACACACACACACTGCTGGCATAAACCAACTCGCCCTTCAGGTCATTCACAAAGCATATTTTGAAGAATGATTCACTATGTCAACTTTAGCATTGTAAAAGCATATGCCCTAGCTACCAATGCTAAGAGAGAGAGAGAGAGAGAGAGAGAGAGAGAGAGAGAATCTTCCAGTAGTATTTTTTTACTTTGTTCTTCAGATGAGGCTGGAGCCTATCCAGAAGGTCTAGTGCTGGTGACGCATGAACCAAATGACAGAACTTCAGGTTCACACATTCGAGGTAGCTCTCTCAGAGCAGCGGTTGCGGGCGATGAACAAGTTGATCTTTTGCTTGCAGGGACGGCAAGGTCAACTAATCCCTCTTTTATATAAAGCTACGGTTTTATGTTCATTAATGTTCCACATGCATGCAGGCCTGCCCAGACACAGCATTCACTGTATAAAACTTGTATGTGCAAGATTCATATCTAACAACATGCAAGAATATACACTTAATTGAAGAAGATGTTTGTGTTTTGTACAGACTGCGCATACAGCTCGGGGTCAACATGCCGGCTAGAGCAGACCGCAGACCCGATGTGGCAGACACGGAGAGTGTTTTGGAGACCGAAGACGTGGTTCTATGCCTGGGAATAATTGACACCCTGCAAGAGTATAACATGGTGAAGAAGATAGAACATGCCTACAAATCACTGCAATTTGATTCAGTGTCAATATCTGCTGTAGATCCTCACCTGTATTCTCAGAGGTTTCAGGACTGTCTCAGGAACGTGTTCCCTGAGGCCTCGTACTAAGCTTTTTTTGGGAGGCCTGTGTTTTTGCCACTGCCTGCCATGGCAAGGGTGAAGCCCTAATTTGGGACTTACTCATCCTGACATGAAGTTGGCCATGCCGAAGCTGCTGGGACTCAAAATTCATTGCAAACCGGCCATGCCAAAAATTGCTGGCACCTCAAAAGCCATTGTAAAACGGCCATGCGATACCTGCAATTCCCTCCGAAGGTAGCAATTTTGTCAGAGTGTATTCTATTGTGAGTACCAAAGATCACGCCATAGGCCATCTCCATCTTCGACCTTGAAGCATCCAAATAACAAGCTGGGTCCGTGACATAGGAAGGAATTGTCCTTGCAATGTACAATGATCAGTCGCAAAACAAGTGAGACCTTCGGCTTGTCTCACGTGAACGTACTTGCTATCTCTTATTGAGTCTCTCGTGATAGACCACGCACACGAGGGCTGTTCTCTCTCTCATGCGTGGTAAAATAGTGATTTGTTAGCATCTTTTTTCGTAGCCTCCTTAGATTAAGGCTTACCAGCAGAAATTCCTTCGTTTGAATGGAAGGGACCAATCTCCTAGCTCCATTTGGCCACATGTCAACAGCCTATTGGAGTAGAGGAATCTCGCCTTTGTTCACATCTCCTTGGTGTTTTCAAAAACCGCTTTTGATCCAATGTATGTAGTTTTCGCACTAAGTCGCGGAAGGAACAAGAAAAGGGCCATAATCCAATGTGTGTAGTTTTCATTTGAAAGCCAAAATATAGTTTCCTTCTCTCGACCCACTACAACTTCTACTAGCCTCACACCCTTGGTTAAAAATTTTGGATGTCAAGGATGTTCTACTTTACAAGTGTCAAAATTTGACTTAACAAAAAGTTTCATAAGCTTTTCTAATCAGCATGGTACCTCTAGATTAATAAAACTAACTCTAGTAGTGGTGACACAACTTATTAATGTAGTTTTATTCACACTACAAAACAAATAATTAAGACATTGATCATTGCCCATAGAATTGGCAAATCTTGAAATTCCTCTTGTAGTGTCAATGTGGTAAAAGTATAGGGAGATCAATCACCAAAGGATAGCAAGTTGAAGGACTTTAGAAAAGCCTCAAACTTCTTGTAGGGACGTGAAAATGTCTGTAATAATCGCATGTGTAGGGATATATATCAAACTGATCTCTCCTACATAACATCTCTATTTGACATAATGATAATGTATCTCAATGTGTTTCCTATGCATGAAACACAAGATTTTGTATCATTGTAATAACACATTGATTGTCAAAAAAAATGTATGGAGAACCCTTCAAAGAAATCTATAGAGAAGCCAACAATCTATGCATGCAACCATACACATTTCATTGTTGTGGTGTAGACTTAGCCTCATAAGACGAGGTAGTCACTGTAGGATAGTTTTTACTTATCTATGAAATGCTTAAATGGCGCAGAAAGAAACAATGTCCACTAGTAGACTTTTTAGTGTTTGAATTATCAGTCTAATCTCAATCCTTGTAAGCTTATAATTACAAGTCTTCCTCTTTGAGAAATAATAAAGAAGATCAGCTTGACAGTTTGCCAATGTATTGTCTATGGGTTGTGGGTAGACATGCTTACATGAGATATTGCATATTATATGTCAGGATGACGTGATGCAAAGATAAATAAAACAGCTAATAGCCTCGTTATAAATCACAACGTTAGATATCTCTTCACCATTATACATGGACAGCTTGAGTGTAGGCTCCATAGAAGTGCACTAGGCTTATAATCTTGTATATTAAATCTATACAAAAGCTTATCCACATACTGTTATTTTGACATGATGATGTTATATCAATTTTGGGTGAATATAATCTCCAAATAGTATTATAAACAATTCATATCCAACATACCAAAAGTATATTTAAGTTCAACCTTGAAATATACAAATTTATGCTCTTTTAGTTGGGTGAGCAGCATATCATCTACATATAGAATGATAACCAAATGGTCTCTCTCCCTTCATTCTTAGTGTTGAGTTGGTACAGTTGGACAATTTGTGAATCCAATGCTGGCCCAATAAGCATCAATCTTAGCATACCATATATGTGGAGCTTGTTTTAAACCACAAAAAGCTTTATGCAACTTGCAAACCATGTAGAGTGTACAATTGGATAAATTGTTAACTCAATGTTGGCCCAATAAGCATCAATATTAGCATACTATACATGAGGAGCTTGTTTTTTTGAACCACAAAGAGCTTTATGCAATTTGCAAACCATGTACTCATATCTTTCACCACAAACCTTGAAGATTGATACATAAATATCCTCATGTAGGTCACCATTCAAGAATGTCATCTTGATGTTTAACTAGTATACCTTGTATCCATAATGTGCAACCATTGCAATCATACAACTAATTGTACTCATATGGGATGTAGGAGCAAATGTCTCCTCATAATCAATACTCTTTTTCTATACATATCCCTTGGCTACCAAATGTGCTTTATATCTGTCTATAGTGTCATCAACCTTGTGCTTTAGTTTATAAATCCATTTGGTTTCGCTAGCCTTCTTGCCATGGGGCGACTCAACAAGATTCCACGAATGATTGGTGGCAATAGAATTGAATTCTTCTTGCATGGCCTACATCCAATGTACATCTTGTTTGGCTTCTTCAAAGGAAGTAGACTTGTCGCCATCTAATAGTGAGCTCATAAATGCATATTTGTCACAAGAATCATCTACTTTCAAAAAGTAGCCAAACAAGCCCCCCTACATGGTATATTGCATGTTTAGCAGCCCTTTTAGTGTGCTGAGGTAAGGGAGCATTTATTTAACTCTCGTGGAGAGTCTGTAACAACCATCTTAGGACTATTTTTGTGCATATATAGTAGCCCTTTCTTGTTTTACTACATGTTCATGTGGTGTAGCAACAACTGGTAATAAATTTGTTCAGCCATTTTTAGCATGCCAGGACCCCCAAGAAAGTGGTAGAAGGCCTTCAAATACATCATCTAAGTCATAGGTGGCTAGCATTTCAAACGGATCTTGCAAAAATATTACATTTTGAGCAAAGATCACATCCCTATATTGACAAATACTTTCTTCATGTGTGGATCATACAAGCAATAGCTATTGCTTTCCGAACTATAGCCAATAAAAATGCATTTTATGGCCTTATCATCGACCTTGCCATGAAGCTTCTTCGGTACATACACATAAGCTATGCATCCAAATACTTGAAAGCAATCAACCTTTGGTTTCTTGCCATTCCAAGCCTCAAGGTGTGTGATAGTCTTTAGGGCCTTTGTGGGTGCATGATTCAAAACATGATTTGGCACTTAATACCCTGTAACCAAAACTTGCACTATAGCCCTTTACACTTAAGCATACATTTAGCCATCTCTATGGGTGTGATTCTTTCTTTTAGCCACTCCATTCTATCGAGGTGTCATCCTCATAGTGGCTTGATGTGCAATGTTATCATGCTCAAGCAAAAATGTCTCAAATGCACGATACATATACTCTCCCCCTCTATCCATGTGTAGAGTTTGCACCCTTTAGACCTATTTCTATTTTCAATTTTGCAAGTAAATGTTTGAAGTTCATAAATACATTAGATTTTTCCTTCAAACCATATACCCAAGTGTACCTAGAGTAGTCATGGCTAAATATAATAAAATACAAATGACCACCAAGTGCTCTAGTCCTCGTAGGACCACACACATTAGAGTGTATGAGTTGTAATTTTTGGATAGCACACACTGCACCATCCTTCTTGAAAGAAAAGCTATGCATTTTCCCAAGAATGTAACCCTCATAAGCTTGGGGACGTGAAGTATCCAAAGTAGGTAAAGAATCTACCATTTGACACCTCTCGAGAGTCATGAGATTGCCAAAAGCTCATGTGACCATTGCAAGTGTGCCAAAGCTCTGCATTTTGCATTGCGAGCGTAAGAAAGCTAACTAATAGAGCATCATGAGAACTTCTCTCATATGTGTTCAACAAAAACAGGCCCTTTAACAAGGTACATGACAATCAAACATCATAATCCATCTCTCTGTCTACTATGACAATACACTTGTCATTCTCAAAGATGACCTGAAATCCATCCTTATTAAAATCTGAAATGGACAATAAGTTATTTTTGAGATACCAAGAACAAATAGAACATCAAGAAGCATGAAACTTGAACCATTTACAGTAGTGATCAACACTGAACCAATGCTAGATACATCATAGTTGCCATTATTGGCACACACAATATGCTTTCTTGCAAGGTTGAATGCAAAGATGTGGACAGACACTTCCATGAAGTGATGTGCATGGATGTCCCACTATCAAAATACCAAGTATGCTACATTTCAATAGCATTAAATGCGCTATTAGCCATGGATGTGTTATAACTACATGTCAAGAAAGCATAGTCCTCCTCTACAAAGTTGGTTGTAGCATCCCCATCTAAAGATCGAGTGTGGCAAATGTCTCTTGAATAGCCAAACCAGAGTCCTTTTTCTTCTCCTTGGCTAACCTTTTCTTGCATTCATCAATATAATGTCATGGTTTCTTGTAGTGGTGGCATTTCCCTTTTTTCTTTGTCTTCTCTATCTCTTGGGTAGCCTTGTTTGATTGTTGTCCCAAATCAATCTTTTGCTGATTTTTTACAAATTGCTTCACTTTACCCTTGCCCTTATATTTAGAGAGCATGGCAACATCCCCTAAACTCATAGCAATATTTCTATGATTCTATTCCTCTTGTAATAAGAGGCCTTAGAGTGACATTTACAATCACCGCATCCAAAATAACCTCATCATATTCAACTGTTGCTCATGGATATCTTGCAAGTGTGTCAGGTGATTAGTCATGCTCTCACCCTGATCCATATGTGCATTAGCCAATTTTCTCCATAAGTAGGAGGTTCTGGCTTCATTAAGAGTTGCAAACATGCACTCCAAAATATCCCATGTTGCTTTAGAAGTCCTGCATGTCTGTATATGAGGTATGATGGCTCTCTTAACTAGCAAGGAAATCTATAACAAAGCATGCGCATCTTTTGAGTCCCATCTTTTCTGATGAGCTGTAGGAGGAGTAGGGGTAGCAATTGGAGCAATAGTAGGAGTAGCTAGTTGTCCTCTAGCACCACATTGAGGTGTTTAAGAAGAAAGCTCACTCAGTCTTAGCAAATCACTTGTAACATAATCCCATATATCCTTTGTGATGAGAAGATTGCACACCATAAAACTCCGTATAAAATAATTAGGGCCATTTAGTTTGTCCTCCTGAGTGAGCACTCCCAAAATGTTTCTTTGATCTTGGGTTTTGTGATTTGACATTTCTGCAATTTATGAACAAACTCAACAGCCAAACACTTCCAAAATTGAAGTCTAAAACTGAGTATCAAAATCCCAGCACGGGATACTAAAGTAAGTACAAAACTATCAAAGCTCTCTCTCTTCTTGAAGAATGTGCCCAAACTGCATAAACAACACCTAAAGTACAATTTACAACAATTAAGTGATGTATAATTGTATATGCATCGATATGCATGCCTAACAAAAAATGCAGCAACTTAATGTTGAAAATCCCCAATTTTTCACAGTAATTTTTAGATCTATTGTGATTTCTCTATCCAATGTCACATAAACAATAAAATAATGCTATTTTTGCACGTAATGTGCTTTGGGATATGTGCCATGCAAAAGCACCAAATTTTGGTGAACAAGTTTTGAGAAATTTCAAAGATTTATACTTATAGCCTAAAAATCTGATGGAGTGTCACTCAGGATGCGTGTTGATAGTAACTAGCAACTCCAAGGCACCTTGGGATGCATGCCAAATGTAGGAATCACAGAAGCCCTAAATTTGTTTCATTAATGTCGAAGAAATTGTGCATTGTTGGCAATTTTGGTGAAGATTGTGGCACGGGAGCTCAAATTGGACAAAAGGCCCAAAATTTTCAAAGAAATTTCAACAAGTTTTAAAAATTGGTAAAAAACCCCCCCGAATTTCTTAGCACGAGAGTGGGAAATTGAAAAATTCTTTGAAATCGGGGATGAGATGAGCAAGATGGATGAGAATTTGCAAAAAGATTTGAAAACCCCCAAATTTAAAAAAATTATGGGTTTTATGTTTTTTTTAGATCTGCAAAAAATGGTGGACAAGGTTGAGTAAATGGTGAGCATGTGGCTGAGAATATCATGAACAATTGGAGAGAGAGAGAGAGAGAGAGAGAGAGAGAGAGAGAGAGAGAGAGAGAGAGAGAGAGAGAGAGAGAGAGAGAGAGAGAGAGAGAGAGAGAGAGAGAGAGAGAGAGAGAGAGAGAGAGAGAGAGAGAGAGAGAGAGAGAGAGAGAGAGAGAGAGAGAGAGAGAGAGAGAGAGATGGTGCATCAACCTAAGTGATGGTGCATCAAGGGAGTATTGGAAGCAGGATAATATGTTCATGATAAAGCCCTATAACTCAAGGCAAGCTAACATTTGTGCATACCAACACAAAGTGTCAACCTCCTTGGCACGCTGTTGAGAAGACTCAAGAGGGAGCCATGCATATCTATCTCTAGGTAGATCCCACATGCTATATACATATGTGACTGATTGGGTGAGGGCCTCTACTACAATCAATGTATCCATTATCTTTAGCTCTAATGATCTCATGTGTGGTATCGTGGCCTTACAATGATTGATCATCCTAGAAATCATGAATACAAGTGGCCTCTCTATCGACCTCCATCCATCATATGTGCAATTTGATTGGCTATGGTGATTAAGATTAGGGCCCTATACCTATACTCCATAGAGTAATGTGGATATGATAAATGCATCAAAGAACCACATCTTAGTGCTAGGTTCTTGAAATTGCACCTTTGAGCATGTCCTCTAGTGATGCATATCCTAGTGTTAGTCTAGTATTGTTGCCTTCCCCATAGAGAAAGTGGAACTTGTAAATAGCATCCCTAAATATGTATATGAATCTACATACTCCAAATCCTCTCGCTCATATGTGAGTTTAGATCCTAAGCTTCTGGCCCACTATGGTGTAGTGTTAAACACCATCAACTTGGTTAACCAAGGTTCACTAAGAGCTCACTATCCAATGCATAACAGTGTAGTGCATCCAAATGTCTTTGTAGTCCCTTTGGGGAATCAACCAATACAATATCATTTGCATATAAGAGGAGAGGTATCCAAGTGCCAACTAGTGGAGCTCCTCCATCTCCCCTTAGGATATGTAGTCAACAATCCCATCAATGTATAGGCCAAATAGTATTAGAGAGAGAGGGCATCCCTGCTTCACCCCAGTGGTGGTGTTCAACTGACTATACTCTACCAACAACCCTCTTATACAATGCCAAAATACTCCAACTCATCTCCCTAGGCACTACTATAACATGTAGTTTATGCATCAATCTATCTCTCAACATTGTGTGAAAGTGTTGTGCTACACGAGCTCAATAATGGGACTTTGGACACCCTCTTATTTGTTCAAGAGATTCAACCACGAATGACAATGACTATCTCTCACCTTGCCTTTGGTTCGCATTATAGACACCAATATTTTCTTGTAGTGAGCTTGCATGGCTTCTTGTATGAGTTATAGATACCAAGATTTGCTTGTAGTGATCTTGCATGGCCTTTCCTCAAGCATGAAGAATGCACTCATGAAACTCCATGATCCATGAATGTGCTCCTTTGTTTCCAACTCTGTACAGCCTTAGCATGCAAGGAAGAAGCATGAACATAGGTATGAGAGTACTTAAGAGGAAGAAGGAGGGTCCACCCACATGGTCCCTCATCCTCAGTCTCTCTCTCTCCTCTCAACTCTCTCAAACTCTCACTCTCCCCCTCTATCACAATGAAAAGCAAGAGGGAAAGCACACAAAGTATGCACATGCATGACTAGCCTATTCAATTCTTTCTCATTCTTTAAATACATGAAAATTAGGGTTAGGGATTCCCCATTTCCCTTGGGTATCCTTCCCCTTTTATAGTCCTTCTAGTTGGTCATGGATCTTTTTACATGCAACCAAATCTTAGTCTTCATGAAAAAAGACATGACACAAGTTGCAATTGTGATGCTAGCTGATTAAATACAATTTGCATGGGAGTGAGCTTGACTCTTATAAAAATAACAACATAAAATGTTACAAAAATTTCTATTTGTCCAAAAATTGTGGGCCTATTTCTTTGTCTTCTTCTTGCGGGTATGGTGCTACTACTAGTGAAGGGCTCTGGGGTGCTTGATGAGGGAGTTTGTTAGGGCTGGATAGTGTGGTGTGATAGAAAAGATGTTACTTGGGCAAGGTAGCGGGATTGAGAGACTCAAAGTATGTTAGGTTAGTTGAAGAGGAAGGGAGATGTGACGGCTGATGCTGAAGGGATCGTGACAGGCATGGGCCATTGATATTGATGGATCTTGAGGGGGAAGGGCAAGAAGCGAGTTTTTTGAGCGAGCTTTTGAGTGAGTTTTTTTTGGCAACCCCTCTATTCTTATTCCACATAGTTCACTTATTCCAGCCTTAGATGTATCCACCTCCACTTTCACTTCCACCACCACCATTACCACTGCCGCCACCACTATCACCGTCATCACCACTGTTGTAATCGCTAGCTCTACCACCATCACTACCTTTGCCACCACCTTCACTCACTCAGTCACAGTCACACACACACACACACACACTCTCTCTCTCTCTCTCTCTCTACGTGTAAGTAGTTCATTCTCTTTGTCTCTCTCTATTTCTCTCCTCTCACACAATACACATTCTCTCTCTCTCTCTCTCTCTCTCTCTCTTTTGCAACCCAAAAATAATTTGTGCTAGTACTATGGATTGATAGAATTTGTATTATATTATGTTATGAAAGGTGTATCAACAAATAGTTCTCTCTCTCTCTCTCTCTCTCTCTCTCTCTCTCTCTCTCTCTCTCTCTCTCTCTCATGTTTGCAATATAGAAACATTTGTGCAAGCAGTCCAAATCGATAGAACTTATATTACATTATTGAATTATGACATGTGTCCCAACGAACAATTCTCTCTTTACCGATATATAGCGCTCTCTCTCTCTCTCTCTCTCTCTCTCTCTCTCTCTCTCTCTCTCTCTCTCTCTCTCTCTCGCAATATAAAAGTATTTTTGCGAGTACTCTAGGTTTGATAGAATTTGTTTTACATTGGATTATGACATGTGTCGCAACAAATAGTTCATTTTTTTCTTGTAAATAATTCTCTCCCTCCCTCTCTCTCTCTCTCTCTCTCTCTCTCTCTCTCTCTCTCTCTCATATTTATAATACAAAATAATTTATGCAAGCAATTTGGATCTAGATTCATATTATGTTGATATCTAGCAAGTGTACTATTGTTTCATAAATTGACATATAATGACAATAAAAGATTATTATAAATTTAATCATAGCTAACCAAAGCGAGATATATTTTATTTTCTCAACAAAATAAAATGCATTTACTCTAATAATTAGAAAAGCCTTTGCTTTGCTGGTCACATTAAAGTTGGATGGGCAATGTTGGAAAAGTTCTTCTCTTTCCAAATATGAGATGCAAGTTTTCTTCGGTAAGCATGGGTTGATGCATAAACATATCTTCATTTGCATACATTCCAAATACTCACTAAACATTTTTCTTTATACATGGCTCTAGCAACCTTATTAAACGTTGGTTAAAAAATAAACACTTATTATTAAAGCTTACACATTTTTGAATTATTTATTATGGTGGCAAGAAGGGATATTGATTGGTGAAAACAAGTATAAATTCGATGCTCATTCAATATGCTTTGTATGTTAATTATTTTTATCTCCTCTCTCATCAAACCTTATTTTAAAGCTTTCTTTTCCTCTTCTCTCTCTCATATATATATATTCCGCGGAAAAAAACTTCACAAGTCCCCTCAAAGAAATGATGGAGGAGACTTGTGAAAAAAAAAATCTAAAAAATGGGTTGCAAGCAATCCTCTTCTTGACAAGTTTCTAGGAACCCCCTTCTCGACCCAAAAAAAGTCAAAGCAAGTCAGATAATCTCTCTCTCTCTCTCTCTCTCTCTCTCTCTCTCTCTCTCTCTCTAAAGTCATTAGGACTCAATAGAGTCAAGAGAGAAGAGAATATATATATATATATATATATATATATATATATATATATATATATATATATATATATATATGAGAGAGAGAGAGAAGAGGAAAAGAAAGCTTTAAAATAATGTTTGATGAGAGAGAAGAGATAAAAAATAATTATTAGCTAGGAAGATCAAATTATGTGTATATTTATGATATGCTTTAATGTGAGACATAGTAAATTGAGACTTTTTGAATGAACCATATTGAAAAGTTTGGACCTTATGAACAAAAAACAATCCTCTCTTTTGGAAATTTTTTTTCTCCTAACATAAAAAACTAATAATTAACATAACATACAATGGCTATTGTCTTTTGCATTGTGTATTTGGAAAAATAAAAACCTTATCAAATATTTTAAAAAGTTTTATACTATTAAAACTATAATCAAAATGTGACTTTTTAGTCTAATTGTACTTGAGCTAAAAACTTTTAAATAGAGGATTTTGATCTCACTTATAGAGAGAGAGAGAGAGAGAGAGAGAGAGAGAGAGTGTGTGTGTGTGTGTGTGTGTATTTTCATAAAGGTCCAAAGTTATTAATGTAAGAGAAGCCCAAAGGTAGTATTATATTATTATAGGAGAGATTTGCTATAATTGTTTCAAGCCACACATACACTGTGTGTGTGTGTTGAAGATACAAAGTTATTAATGTATAAGAAAGGCCCAAATGTAGAATTGTAAGAGAAAGTTAAAAGAATTTTTGGGAGCCACACACATACACACACACACATGTGCACAGAGAGAGAGAGAGAGAGAGAGAGAGAGAGAGAGAGAGAGAGTGTGTGTGTGTGTGTGTGTTAAAAAAAGATCCAAAGCTATTAATATAGGAGAAGTTCAAAGGTAGTATTGTGATGTTATAGGAGAGAGTTGCTAGATTTTTTTTAAGCCACATGAGAGAGAGAGAGAGAGAGAGAGAGAGATTTTGTGTGTGTGTGTGTTTTGATAAAAATTCAAAGCTATTAATATGTAAGAAAAGTCAAAAGATAATATTGTAGTATTGAGAGAGAGAGAGAGAGAGAGTGTGTGTGTGTGTGTGTGTGTGTGTGTGCAGGTGTGTAAAGATCCAAGGCTATTAATGTAGGAGAGGGTCTAAGGTAGTATTATAAGAGAGAGTGCTAGAAAATTTGAAGCCAAAGAAGGAATTCTTTTTCTAGCACTCTTTCTTATAATACTACAATACTACTTTTGGGCCTCTCCTACATTACTTTGAAAAAGATATCTCTCTATCCAAACTATTTTTCACATTTATTTATCTTCTCTCTTATCAATGATTTTTAAAAAGACATCTTTCTTGTCTCTCGTCAATAATTATTTATATCTCCTCTCTCTCTCTCTCTCTCTCTCTCTCTCATCCAAAAGTTATTTTTATCTCTCTGTCTGTCCTCCCTCTCTTCTCCATTGAGTCCTAAAACCCTTCCATTGAAATTCCTTA
Source organism: Lygodium microphyllum (assembly GCF_053477565.2). NCBI lineage: Eukaryota > Viridiplantae > Streptophyta > Polypodiopsida > Schizaeales > Lygodiaceae > Lygodium > Lygodium microphyllum. The sequence continues at coordinate 58,259,030 of NC_141141.1, read as the reverse complement.
CATTCAAAGTATCTAGAATATAGTTTTTATTTTAAAGACTAGACAAACCATTGATGAATTACTTAGTTAAGGTGGATTAGAGTTTATATGAGCAATAAGTGTCTTTAGTTCTCTAATATACACTAGACAAACCTACCTTGATTGTTCTCTCTATGTGTATGTGTGTGTGCATGCATGCAGGCATGTATATGTGTGTGTCTCATTAAGAACTTGTTTTTATCTCTCTCATTAATATATATACATATGTATGTGTGCATATATTTATTTGTATATATTAGAAGTCTTAACATGTGCACACACATATGATTAGTTCAAAGAAGTATAACTATATTTTATAGCCTATGAATATTAATATTTCAACAACATTATGTCAACTTAGCAAAGACATGCACAATGAGAGACCAAGATCATGGTCACACACACAGACACAGAGCATATTGATTGAGCATCGAATTTATACTTGTTTTCACCAATCAATATCCCTTCTTGCCACTATAATAAATAATCTAAAAGTGTGCAAGCTTTAATAATGAGTGTTTATTTTTTAACTAATGTTTAATAAGGTTGCTAGAGCCATGTATAAAGAAAAATATTTAGTGAGTATTTGGAATGGATGCAAATGAAGATATGCTTATACATCAACCCATGCTTACCAAAGAAAACTTATATCTCATATTTGAAAAGAGAATAACCAATGTCGCCCATAGTGTGACCAACAAAGCAAAGAGTTTGCTAATTATTAGAGTAAATGCTTTTTATTTTGTTGAGAAAATACAAACATATCTCGCTTTGGTTAGCTATGATTAAATTTATGATAATCTTTTACTGTCATTATCTGTCAATTTGTGAAACAATAGTACACTTGCCAGAGATCACCATAATGTGAATCTAGATCCATATTGCTTGCAGAATATTTTTTGTATTGTAAATATGAGAGAGAGAGAGAGAGAGAGAGAGAGAGAGAGAGAGAGAGAGAGAGAGAGAGAGAGAGAGAGAGAGAACTATTTACAAGTAAAAAATGAACTATTTGTTGCGACACATGTCATAATCCAATGTAAAACAAGTTTTATCAAACCTAAAGTACTCACAGAAATACTTTTGTATTGCAAACGAGAGAGAGAGAGAGAGAGAGAGAGAGAGAGAGAGAGAGAGAGAGAGAGAGAGAGAGAGAGAGAGAGAGAGAGAGAGAGAGAGAGAACTATATATCGATAAAGAGAATTATTCATTGGAACACATGTCACAACCCAATAATGTAATACAAGTTCTATTGACTTGGAGTGCTTGCACAAATGTTTATATATTGCAAACAAGGAGAGAGAGAGAGAGAGAGAGAGAGAGAGAGAGAGAGAGAGAGAGAGAGAGAGAGAGAGAGAGAGAGAGAGAGAGAGAGAGAGAGAGAGAGAGAGAGAGAGAGAGAGCTATTTGTTAGCAACACATGTTCGACAAAAAATATGTTCATTTGCTTTGCATATAATAGTTCACTAACTTGCAAATGCATTTGTGGATTTAGAATTTTTTTTGGTAGTTTTTGTAGTAAGTTCATGCAATATAATGTGAAATATATCAGTATATTAAAATATTTGATTGTTGAAGTTTGGAGTTTATAATGAAGAATTCTTGAAAGGAATAACAGTTACAAGTAATGAAATGATACATAGCTATATTTTACAGAGATTGTGAAGCAATTGTTTGCAAGGGTCTATTTTAAACGAATGCATAACTTCAATCTATATGTAAGCCTAATCAAATGAGGAAGAGAGAGAGCAATGTGCAAGTATAAGTGGATGTGTCTACAGTTTGCTCGCGTGTACATAACTAAAGTACTAACACATCAAGATGTAATTATAAAATATGTGCAAAGAAGAGAGGGAAGATGTGAATGTATATGTAGTGTGATATCTCATATGCATGCATAATTGAACTATTAACATTGTGATAATATTATCAAAGATAAGCACATAAGATTAATCTAGTGATATAAATAAATTGAGAGAGAGAGAGAGAGAGAGAGAGAGAGAGAGAGAGAGAGAGAGAGAGAGAGAGAGAGAGAGAGAGAGAGAGAGAGGTTGTTATTCAGAAGGAGGAGAGGGAAATGGATGTCTTGGATCCCCAACATATGAGAGAGAGAGAGAGAGAGAGAGAGAGAGAGAGAGAGAGAGAGAGAGAGGAATGTGTAAGTGCATGTGGTTTTGCTTATATGTGCACAATAGAAGTACTAATATATCATAATGTAATTATAACATATATACAAATAATTGGGAGAGGGGAGATGTGAATGCATACAGAGTGTGATATCGCTTGTATATGTGTAATTCAACCACTAACATTATGATACTATTATAAAAAATAATCACACAAGCTTAATGTAGTGATGTAAAGCAATGAACGAGAGAGAACTACTAATGTGTTGTTAGAGAGAGAGAGAGAGAGAGAGAGAGAGAGAGAGAGAGAGAGAGAGAGAGAGAGTTGGAGGTAAAAAAGAGAAAGAGAAAGAGAGATAGAGATAGAGAGAGAGAGAGAGAGAGGGTGTTACTGAGGGGAAGGAGGAGAGGGAGATGCATGTTTTGGGTCTCCAAGATATGAGAGAGAGAGAGAGAGAGAGAGAGAGAGAGAGAGAGAGAGAGAGAGAGAGAGAGAGAGAGAATTGTGGTTCTGATGAGGAGGAGGAGAGTAAGATGTGGTGGTGTAGTGGCGGGGCTAGTAGTGGTAATGTTATTGAAGGGGAGTGAGATGTCAGTGGTTGGTCCCCAACATATGAGGAGAGAGAGAGGAGAATTGGTTGTGGCTCTAATGAGGAGGGGGAGAGTAAGATGTGGTGGTGGTGGTGGCGGCCGCAGTGTGGCAGAGCAGCATTGGTGCTTGATATATGCCCAAAGGAAAAACAGGACCAAGCGGACTATGTGGAATAAAACTTGAGGTTGCCAAAAAAAGCTCACGTTTCGCACGCGCTTGATCTTGAGAAGCTTTGTTCTATATGTTGTGTCACTCATGCTTTTCCTACAGGATGTGTCTACCTTATCTCTTTCTCTTATTCAAAAACTGTTGTCACTAAAAATCTCTCTCTTTCTCTCCCTCTCTCTCATTAATATATATACATATGTATGTATGCATGTACTTGTGTGTGTATATTGGAAGTTTTAGTACGTGCATACACACATGCACACACATATGATTAGTCAAAGAAGTATAACTATATTTTATAGCCTATGAATATGAATATTACAACAACATGATGTCAAGTTAGCAAAGACATGCACAATGAGAGACCAAGATTATAGTCTCTCTCGCTCTCTCTTATTAAGCATATTGATTGAGCATCGAATTTATACTTGTTTTCACCAATCAATATCCCTTCTTGCCCCACCACAATAAATAATCCACAAATGTGTATTTTTAAATAATGAGTTTTTATTTTTAAACCAATGTTTAATGAGGTTGCTAGAGCCATGTATAAACAAATATATTTAGTGATTATTTGGAATGGATGCAAATGTGAACATGTTAATATACCAATCCATGCTTACCAAAGAGAACTTTCATCTCATATTTGGAAGTAGAAGAACTTTCCCAACGTTGCCCATGGTGTGACTAGCAAAGCAAAGTCAATGCTAATTCTTAGAGAAAATGCATTTTATTTTGTTAAGAAAATATAGACATACCTCTCTTGGTTAGCTATGATCAAATTTATGATAATCTTTTAGTATTATTGTCTCTCATTTTATGGAACAATAGTACACTAGAGATCAATATAATATAAATCTAGATTCACTATTTCTTGCAAAATTTATTTTGTATTGTAAGAGAGAGAGAGAGAGAGAGAGCTATATATAAGTAAAGAGATAATTGTTTATTGCAACACATTTCACACTCCAATGTAATACAAGTTCTATCAATCTAGAATGTTTGCACAAATGTTTCCATATCGCAAACATGAGAGAGAGAGAGAGAGAGAGAGAGAGAGAGAGAGAGAGAGAGAGAGAGAGAGAGAGAGAGAGAGAGAGAGAGTGTGTGTGTGTGTGTGTGTGTGTGTGAAGGTGGTGGTGGTGGTGATGGTGGAAGTGAAAGTGGAGGTGGGCGCATCTAAGTGTGGAATAAATAAACTATGTGGAACAAGAATAGAGGGGTTGCCAAAAAAAGCTTGCTAAAAAAACTCACTTCTTGCCCTTCCCGTGTTGTACCCATTGAGGCTTGGTAGGAGGCTCTATGGTTAGGCCGTCTACTAGTGGGAGACCTTAGTAATACTGATCTAGTCCCTACATTGCATTCCAATTCCATGAGGGCTATTCACTTGTCCAAGAATCTGCCAATATTCCATGCAAAGATAAAACACATTGAGATGTGTTGCCACTTTATCAGAGAGGTTGTTGATGACAAGTCTATTGAGCTTGTCAAGATCTCAACTGATTAATATCCTACATATTTGTTGACTAAAAGTCTTTGAGTGGAATATTTTTTCCTTTCGTACGAAAACAATGGGCATAGGATGAGATGGCATCTTTCCTCATCCTTTTTGTACTCTATATACATTTGTATTTTGTCACTTTTTTCTTGTTCTCTTCTCACTAAAGGTACATTCACCTTTAAGTGGAAGGTTGTTGGGGGATAAAGGCACATGTGCCTACACTGCACGTGTATTCACCACACTTATAGTATCCACACACACACACACACACACTGCAGATGGCAGGATCCCATCACAATTACTTCATTTTTTATTCTTTTGGTGACTAATGAATAAGGGAAGGCCAGTTACACATTGTGACTATTGGAGTTTCCACATCATGATTCTCTCTTGTTTACTCTCTTGCTCCATCCTCCTCCATAGCTTGCACCTCTCTTACTTTTGAAATATATTTGATAATAATTTCCAAAATAACAATCCCATGCACTAAAGGCACTCCACTAGAAAATATAATAATTATTGTATTTGCATTACTTGGCTACTAATAATCTACTCATGTGAGAAACACAAAATGTTAATTCCCTACCTATTCACCAGGCACAATGGGACTAATGCTATAACCATACACATATAATAAGTCACTATTATGTGGTGAATAGAAAATAATAATGGGTATCCACAAAATAAATAAATAATAAAACATTATAGCACAATAAATTATTGGATGACATGAATGTAAAGGATGATACTACCCACCATGATCTCAATATCCTAATACAAGGAGATCAAGACATAGTTGAATGCACTTTAAAAATTTAATGAAAAGGTGACATAGGAATCGGACCAGTCATAAAGTTGAGTAAGAATAGTAGACAATGGAAGTAACATATTATGGCTTACAAGGTGTTAACCCTCAAATGAACAAAGGTGGAAAATCCGAAAAAGCTAAAGCAGAAGACAAAGACAAAGGCCAAGGCAAAAAGAAACGGAAGACAAAGACGCACAAGGAGAAGAGTCCTAAATAAGGGAGAAAGGCGCACAAGGAAAAGCGCAAGTCAAAACTTTTGTAAAAGAGCGCAAGCGCATCATGGTTTAATTCAAGGAGTGACGGGCTCTCACCCGTGCAATTTGTAAATGTAGACGGGTGGTGGAAAGGAAGCTAGGAAGATAGAAGGACGATGGGAAAAAGGGCCTAGGCTACGGCTGGCCATGTAAAAAAGGGGAAAAGGGGATGATCGCCCAAAAGGGATTTAGGGTTTTGTATATAAAGTTGAAAAGTGAATGAGAAGCTCATTCTTGTGTGTGGCCAAAAGTAGCTCTCCTCTTCTTCTTCTACTTCTTATTCTTGCTTGCTTGAGCTTGTGCTTGAGAGAGGGAGTGTGAGAGTGTGAGGAAGTGAGTGTGTGAGGGTGAGGGACCGAGGAGGAGAAGCTCTCCATCTTCTCCTCTCTTCTTCTCTTCTCTTCTCTTCTCTTCTCTTGTCTTGCTCGCACAATGGAGCTTGGAGCGTGGAGCTTGAGGATGGAGCTTGCTTGAAGCTCGCACTTGGATCGTGGAGCTACCGGAGTGCGCGAGAGAGGAGGTAACTCGAACGGCATGGAGGTAAGCTCACTACACCCATAGATATGGATGGCGCGTCGGCTATGTGAGAGGTAGCCATTAGTGCTCGGCTTGGAACGCTTGAAACAATAAGCGGTCCGTGGGTCTTGGCGGTTGAGCGAAAGCTTCCACATTTTGGTTCCGTTATCGGGACAAACGGATTCAAGCCTTGAGCGCTTGCGCGCTTCGAATCGAGCATTGGAGTAGGGTTTTCCCCGAACTGGTGCTTGAGATAGGTAGGAAGCGAGGGGGTTGAAGATGGTATTCGATCTCCTTGGCAAGTAGGTTTGTTGTTTTTCTTCAGATATATGTTGTGAGATGGAGTAGTGTAGGTATTTACTTTGTGATTTGGATGCATTAGAGTAGGAGAAAACAAAGAAAAACAAAGAAAATAAGCATTACGGTTATTGTTGCAAAACAGGGCAAGAATCGTGCAAAAGAGGTTTTTTTATTAAAAAAAACTTACTTGTGATGCCTAATACCATATCTGGAAGAGGGTATAAGGGCCAGAAGTGACAAGAAAGGCCACATTGTGCATTGCAGGGTTTCAGAAGAGCAGGAGAGAAGAGGAAAGCTTGGCGAGGAAATCCACTTCAATCTTGGCATTAGGGAGATCTTTGGCTAGCCCAAGTAATTCTACACCTCCCCCTACAGTAGTAGGACCAATCTGGAGTTGCTCCACAAGGGGGAAGACCCCTAGCGCCTTGCACGACGAATTTTGCGAGCTTCGGTGAAAAAACACGCGCGGCGTTCGGCGCGTCCGAGTCACCTTGAGTCTGGTCCGAGGCCCAGACTCGGTCCTTGGACCACCCAGTCCACTCGGCCAAACCCTAGTCGGCCTCAGACCGTCCGAGGAAAAATCGTCCAAGTCAACCCATTCGGCCGTCGAAGTCAAAACTTTTTGCCACGTGGCACATTTGGCCTCGGCCCGCCCGAACGACCCGTCCAAGACTCAAATTCGGCCTTCGGCCATGTCCCACATTCGGCCCTCAGCCCAAGTGCCTCGGCCCGCCCGAGTGACCTCGTCCGAATCGTCCGAACTCAGCCCTTGGCCCAAGTGCCTCGGCCCGCCCGAGTGACCTCGTCCGAATCGTCCGAACTCAGCCCTCGGCCCATGTGCCTCAGCCCGTCCGAGTGACCCACTCGGACCCTGCAATTCGGACCTGTTAGGCCGAATTTAGATTTTCTCAAATTTTAACCTAAAGACAGTGAAGTTAACCGAGAAACCATATAGAGCCGAAACCATATCATGGATCCATTACCAGGCTAAAACTTAGAGTAAGTGGTTCAAAATTTGGTTATAAACGGTCCTCCAAATTGTGCATGGCTTTTACCGTAATGGCCCTGTGGGCCGGGGGGGACTGCCTCCCCTGGACCCCCGTAGAGGGGGCTCTGTCCCCTCTGCACCTCCCCCAAGTAGGTTGGAGAGAGAACGCACGCCGTGACAGGTCCTCCAAATTGGACCCTAGTGTAGTAATGGCTCTACATGAGCATGGATTCTCACTTGCAAAAGAACAACCAAAAGCCCCGGCTCAAACAAAGAGAAACAAAGACCCTAGAGCATCAATGGGCCAATCTAGCCATCAAAGGCAAAAAGATCACACCACGAGAACACAAAGACATTGTGTTCAAACCGTGTCTAGTCAGAGCAAAATGCAACTTCAGCAAGCTACAAATGCGAAGATGACTAGACATGACACTCTTGACGAGAGATGTACCTTGAATAGCACTGCACTGACGATCCAAGACAGCAATGGAGAATCCACATCTGGTCATGCAGTTGAGAACTCAAGGGCATTTGTCAGAAGGCTTAAATTTACAAGCCAAGACCCGAAAGATGAAGACATAGTACCACTTGCTTATCTTAGGGTCAAACTCACCGCGAAAAGAGAGCATACTATTGATGCTCTAATTGATGAAGGAGCAGATTTTAATATCTTGACCTATGAATCATGGACCCTACTAGGCCAACCAGAGCTCACACCGACTGATGCAACTCTTAATCCTTACGGGGAACACCCACAAGCACTTCTAGGGAAGTGTAGAATCCTTGTAACTATTGAAACAGAAAGCTTGCCACTCCTGTTCTATGTTCCTCCCAATAGCGAGAATGGTGGAAAGGAAATCCTCCTAAGAAGGCCCTTCAAAAAGACTACCAAGTGTGAGGCTGACTACGTAGCTCAGAGGATACACTTGACACTATCGGGTGTGAGGATAGTCACGACCTTTAGCAAGGGTGACCTCAGCAAACCTCGAGGGAAAGGCAAGGAAGGTGCTGACGTAAAAGTCAAGCCCATTAACAAGAGCAATGACTTGTTGGAAGAGTTAATACAAGCATAGGTCGAACAACGAGAGCCAGTGAGTGAGACCATGCCTGAACCAAGAAGGTCAAGAGACAATGCCAAGGACAGGCTTTGGACTTACAAATATCGTAGAAGACCCCAAAAGAAGCCCAAGCCTTATAGACGCAGGCATCGATGGAGAGCTAGCACAATGCCACGATGGATATCCAAGGCGTTGCTTCGTGCTCAAGGGTATTATGCAGGCAACCGATGGATTTGGGTACCAAAACCCCTGCTAAACCACCACAAATTATGCAAAGAGGCGTAGGAGGAAACCTAAATGAAAACCCAAGTCTCGAACCAAAAATATGGGAGTGATTGAGCCCCTCACGATTGGAATCAAGAAACCAAACGTGACCTATCAAAAATTAGATCCTCAGCCTAGCATGCTTAGCAAGCAAATATCAGAGGTAACTGTCGAGTATGCACAAGGACCACTAGTGCTCAAGGAGCCTTTGACTGCCCAAAAGGATAATGAGCACCACATGCACAACATTGCTCATGATAAGGCTGAATGCTCAACAAAGCAAATAGAAAAATCATCTAACAGTCACGAGCAAATCTCCCAGCCAGAGTCAAAACCACTTAGGAGTCCCAAGTCTCCTACACCCTCTTCCCCTAAACAGACACACGAAGCACGACAGTCGTCAAGTGCGGCTACTCGATCCCAATCTCTACCTACATCAGAGCTTCCAAATGTCCAAGAGGCAGGACACGACACCACCCTTAGCTCTCAACCTAAGGATATGCCTATACAATCCACCGTGGCTAGCTCAACTGATACTCAAGTGAATGCTCTAAGGGCAACAAAAGGCATGACCACTTCCAATCGACCTAAGGACTTAACACCGTAATCCACCAAGAGTAGCCAGCCCACTGGACTAGCCATCACTACTTCCAATCAGGGATCACAGCAGTCACAGCCCTTGGCCGTGACAATGCCCCTTGTGGAATGTGTCCTTAGTGATTTACCTGTGGAGGAGGTGTCACAACCAACTTCATTGACAACTCCAGCAGTTTCAAAGTGCCTAAAGCCTAGGCCGGAGGAGTTAAACACAAGGGAGTTGGCTGAAGAGCTAGACTCTCCAAAAAGGGAGGCAGTTGTATCCTCACAACCGGGCAAGGCTATTCAGCAGGCCATAGCTGTGTCCTATGAGGACACACTAGAGAAGGGAAATGCTGAGGCCCAACCAAGCACATCACTGGTTGGCCTAGTCCAGAATCCTGAATCGACGAGAGATGCACCTTCACGGACCATGAAACAAAGGAGAAAACAACGAAAACAACAGCAATTGCAGGTTGTTGTGGACCCCAAGAACATTGAGACAAAGAGCGCCAGAGAGCCGATGAATAAAGCATCGAGTCCATCCACCAATGACTCATTAATGCCTCTCCTAATAGCGATGAACCCTCAGACACATCCGTGTGCTCTGAAAAATCAAAGCAACTGTTGCCATCAACAGTTGCTTGCAACACTCTATCCACTGACAATAGAACTCACATTGATCAATCAAGAGTGGATACAACGCTGTCACAACAAGGTGACAAGGTCATACCAGTCACACCCAAGGAGAACCATGACGCAATAATGAAGCCTTAAGAGAAACAAGGAAACCCCAAGAGCATGAGCAATCCTAGCGTTGACCAATCTTGCTCATATAGGCCTGAACCCCCAGCTATGCTAAAGCCTAGGCAAACTCCTAGAACCTTGCATGGAATAGCAACCGAGCAAGCCCTCATTGAATATAGAAGTGTCGCAGAATGCTTAATTGAGTTGGATGCTAAGCTCAAGGTGTTCGCACTAGTCTACGTCCTTGCAGACGTGGGCACAATCCCCAAGGAGCAGCTTGGAGATTACTTGCCCTTCCCTCTATCCTGGGAGGAGTAAGAACATCTTAACGAGCACTACGATAGGCTTCTACATGAACGCATGCGACTCATCTCTGATGAGGAAGCCGATGAACTGCGCTTAACTGTCACATTCAATGAAGTGCTCTGCCGACCGAATCTCGTGGACATAGAGCAACTAAAGCAACTAACAAAGGGCCGAAGTCAATTTGAACAACGTTGGTGTGAAAATCGCGTTGCAATGGCCTAGGAGGCCAGATCATGACAGTCTCAGAGAAGCGATTGGCCAAATGGCGGTCTCAAAGAGACCCAACCTATGTAGCACCAACTTCCCTTCGAGTGCTAACTGCCATTCGGGGTACGGACTTAGCTGAAACTAGCCAAGAGAACGCTCTGTTTGATAAGGTTCTCAATGAGGAGGAGTTACATATTGCCAGTAGACTCGGACAAGGTTCCATGCTACTCGATGTGGCAAAATATCTATCGGTATTGAGTAAGCTGCCACGAATACTAGATGCGTGTGCCACGCTCCAGTACAATCCCGAGTTCTACAATTGGTTTCTATTCTCGTGAGGTGACATGGATTCGTATATGTATGTATATAGATGTATATATAAACAATGATTTTTGTGTCGCCCTGTATAGATACTATCAACACACACAAGCAATGATAGTCAAGCGCAGGGAGAAGAGTTGGGTTTGACAGGCTAAGCTCCTCAGGTCCTCCTCTCATCACACTTTTAGAAGTCATGTGACCATTCCCACCTCCAAGTGAAGGGCATGCAACCCTCATTACCGCCATAGGAAGCCTTGACCAATGACTTTTTTGTATAGATGGGGTACCGTCTCTTTCTATACACCTTTCCCCTTTCTGGTCTATCCTTCCGAGGAGGAGCCCTGCCTAAATCCATGACCGCCAGCCGATGTAACTCGGCGTGAATCAATATCTGCTAGTGGCAGGAGGCTAAATATACATCATGGGGGCCATCCCTCTACAACAAGCATTGCATGCCCCACCCCTCTCCTTCTCATCCTATGCGCTTGATAACCTGTACTATAATCCCTTACATGTGAATGGTCTTATCATGTGATAAATCCTAATCCTTGATTCGCATCTTACAGGCCCCCTGCGAGGCAAACATGGAGAACCAAGGGTAGCTAGCTTGCAAGGACACTCTCCGCAGCCGACGGGAACATGCAGCACACGCCCCTCTGCCGGTGCGCTATGTGCCCACTCTTAAAAGGTATGCCAAGAAACACGGCCCCAAGCGACACCGCCCTGGACGATGGCCGCAGAATCCGCGGGCCAGGGAAGAGGACGCTCAAGGAGGCGCACACAATGTGGCGACTCCAGTGGCACAAACCCCCAACATACGCTCGGGCACCAGATGCTCAAGGGTAGAAAGGGGAGCTCGGGATAGGGCAGAATTTAATGAATTGTTTAAAGACATTCTGGAAACGGTAGCGACCCGGGACTACACCATTCATGTCGTGGCCGATATGTTCCCTGCCCAGCCTCACGGGAGCCCCGCACTAGCACCGCCCCGGTCGCCTAGTCAACCGACTCACCCTGCCTCGTACCTATCAACTAAATCCCTATGATGTACAAGTAGCTCGACAAGTCAGCATGCCAAAACATTTTGTTTTTTGATGAGTAAAGGGGCAAGATCCCCACTTGTACACATTCCCGTTACTTCTCTTAATGAATGCGACCTTAACAAGCAATGAAATAGGCATCCCAATAGACATCATAGAATTCTGAAAAATTATGTCTTATCATAATTGCATTTGTTCGATGCACTTAACACAAGCGAGCATATACTCTCACGAAGTGACAAGTGGATGCAGGATAATACAGGTCCTTGTGCGAAAGTGTTCAATGCCTGATCACTGCAAGACCATTGAGCCCACAAAGAGCCGCGACAAAGCCACGCTGCCGAAAGCAAAAATCACCCTTGCCGACCACCCACATCGCATGGCCCAACGCACATTCATGGGCCATGCTCCCTTTCTGGGTCAAGCTTTATAGTTGGCTCACGGCAGTCGTTACCTCAATTGTACCAACATCGCATGTGTCGCAAGGAGGTTTGCAATATCTCAAGTGTATCTCCCCATCTCAACAACTGCTTCTCTAACAACGAGGCTAGGGCACAATCATCACTGTAATACCCATTTCTTGAGTCTTCGAGTTTGACATTTTACAACCTACTGAAAGACTGATAGCCTCAACATATTGCAATGGTTGTACTTAGGCAAGTCAAAAAAAAAAAAAGAGTAGAAAGAAAGAAAGAAAGAAAGGAAAAAGCACAAGAAAAAGAAACAAAAAAAGAAAATAAAAAATAAAGAAAAAAAGAGAGAAAAAAAAACAAAACAAAACAAAACAAAACAAAGAAATGAACGAACAGAAGCACCCACAATCATAACACAGCACCTAGGGGTCCTCAAATTAGGTACATCCAGTGACCTTGATCGACTGGCTTCGTCCCTAGTCCCCTAGCCCTTTAGCATCACCCACAATTGTTCAGGGCACATCAAGGGTAGGACATACCTAGGGAGCTTGTCTCGCCTATGGTTAGACCTGTCACCCTGACCCACTTGCACAATTCCCTCTTGCACTCTGCCTTAATACCATTGCAACCAATTGTGGTACGCACCGCACGATTGGCCATGAAATGTACATCGTCCTCATCAAGCAAGTCCAATAGCTTCCAGCTACCGAAAGTGCGGTGTCCATGTATTCAATTATGCTACGTCGTGCAGTCACAATGCAAAGGATGTCTCATATACCTTCACATGTACTTCTCAACATGGACAACTTTGCTACATCAACACATTGTTACGAGAAACTAGCCCGCGGTCTTCTAACTATGTAATATCTAAGTATGCACGAGCACTCACATAATATCTGCCCCGAAGTATATACACAGTTTGGGTCCTCAAGTGCAGGATAATACTCTCAGCTTGCTTAGAGTTCGACCTGTCTTCCAAACGAATCAAAATATGTCTTGTGCATGATAAAAAGACTAGCACTACCCTTTAGGGAGAGACCACATGAGAGGTTTTCAATTGCAGGTATTGAAGACTCCAACGAAGGTGTCGTTCGCTCTTCATCAACACTCAACTCTAAATTCCTATCCTTATCACCCTGTAAGCCTGCCAAGAATCAACATGTACAGAAATCCCCCATAAACTGCCACTTGTACCCCATTAGTGCAACCCCCCAAAGAACAGCCCTACCACAACTCCCATTGCCCTACCACCTACCACTCAACCCACCAATGTGCCCCCAATGACCTCCCTCCCCACCACTACCAACACTCCGCCATGGCAACCACAAACGTCCTTGCCACCCACGTCTTCGGTGCATGCTAAATGCTTGCTACCTACGACGGTGAGTGCCATGGGATTGGCACTCGTCTAGGAGGGGGGTAATGTTAACCCTCAAATGAACAAAGGTGGAAAATCCAGAAAAGCTAAAGCAGAAGACAAAGACAAAGGCCAAGGCAAAAAGAAACGGAAGACAAAGACGCACAAGGAGAAGAGTCCTAAATAAGGGAGAAAGGCGCACAAGGAAAAGCGCAAGTCAAAACTTTTGTAAAAGAGCACAAGCACATCATGGTTTAATTCAAGGAGTGACGGGCTCTCACCCGTGCAATTTGTAAATGTAGACGGGCGGTGGAAAGGAAGCTAGGAAGATAGAAGGACGATGGGAAAAAGGGCCTAGGCTACGGCTGGCCATGTAAAAAAGGGAAAAAGGGGATGACCGCCCAAAAGGGATTTAGTGTTTTGTATATAAAGTTGAAAAGTGAATGAGAAGCTCATTCTTGTGTGTGGCCAAAAGTAGCTCTCCTCTTCTTCTTCTACTTCTTGTTCTTGCTTGCTTGAGCTTGTGCTTGAGAGAGGGAGCGTGAGAGTGTGAGGGAGTGAGTGTGTGAGGGTGAGGGACCGAGGAGGAGAAGCTCTCCATCTTCTCCTCTCTTCTCCTCTTCTCTTCTCTTCTCTTGTCTTGCTCGCGGCAATGGAGCTTGGAGCATGGAGCTTGAGGATGCAGCTTGCTTGAAGCTCGCACTTGGATCGTGGAGCTACCGGAGTGCGCGGGAGAGGAGGTAACTCGAACGGCATGGAGGTAAGCTCACTACACCCGTAGATATGGATGGCACGTCGGCTATGTGAGAGGTAGCCATTAGTGCTCGGCTTGGAATACTTGAAACAATAAGCGGTCCATGGGTCTTGGCGGTTGCGTGAAAGCTCCCACACAAGGATGCCCAGCAAGAAACTTTAAATGGAGGAGAGCTTGAATCATCAATTCACATATTGATAAAGGCAAGCACATTAGAAGATGCTTTGAATAACCCTAAGTTCAAGACTAAGAAGAACAAGGTTGGAGATTCCACTCAAAAGGATGCTTCAAATTATTTCTTTACTCTATGAATACATAAGCTATGTGTGATAGGATTGGCATTATCACAATAACTCCAAATTGTTCAAAGGTTTAGAAAATGGATTTAGTTGTGTACTAAATAAGAATAGGGCTATGTCTCTTCCTAGACTATCAAAATTAATAGAATTATGAAAGATGGATAATACTAAGGTTTTGGAGTTGGTGGGAGATCCTATGCATATTGCATGTGCGAAACTAATGGCAAAAATGAGGCTCATGAGGTCATGCTCATAGACACTAACAACTACATTTTGGATGTATGCAAAATGCAAGCTACAATGGCGATGTACTACAACATAACTATGGAAGAATATGGTGGCAATGTATACTCTGTAATTAAATTGGATGAAAGTGAAGTTATCAAAGGCATGAGTGTGAAAGGGTTAGTATCGCTTTAATGAATAAAGATTTGCATCACAATAAACATAATCCATAGATGTCTAATCAAAGGGCAAAAAAGCTTCCTTCACTTTGTTCCAAAGGAAACATTTGAGGTGCTAAAACTATTGTTGATGCATGACTATCCCAAAGATTATCAATTGTCAAGAACAAGGTTAGAGGCTCTTAGTTAAGGAAATTTGTGAATATATTGTGGGATTGCAATCTAGTAGGCAATTTAAAGACTTTAAAATGCATGTTTGTCATGTCAAATGTAAGATTTTCATGCCTATATCGTTCGATAGAGAGGATAAAAGGAATTGATGGTTGGTAATAAAAAATAACAATAGGTGCAACAAAACTTAACATCTTCCCACTCACTCATGATAAAGAAGACCTAATTGGAAGACTATCTTAAAAATACCTTTAGAGCTTGTTTGTATATGCTCTTTACATAGATTTATTTGCATTATGTGAAAAAAATAGTGGATGAATTTTGCATATAGGATGTGAGCCAAAAGCCATTGTAATGTGCAAGAAGGTGGCAAAAGTTTAATCTAACATTGGGTTACAATCAAGTAAGAATTGAGAATAATAAGAAAATGTCAAGAAAGAGTGGCAATGTGCCAGATAAACTGATGCCAGGAGGCATATTCCACGGTGGATTCCGTGAGGTTTTACGGTGGATTCCGTAAACTTAGATGACCGGGGCTCATACACAAAGAGGATTCTTTGTGCGAGAAGTTGATGGGGACGCCTGTCCTTTTCGGGCGTTTCATTAATTTAGTGTGTACATGGGTGATTCCATAGCGGGTGATTCCGCAAAATGCATATTAAATTAATAAACGTTTATGAGTTTAGAGTGCGCACTCGTAATAAATTAAGGTTAGGATTTATTTCTAACCAGTTGATTTATTTAGCTGAAGACTGCTAGGTATTCACCTTTGTCGGTTTAATTGTATTATTTTACTAACGATTGTGAATGCTTCAGTTGATGTGTAGAGATAGCAGCAGTGGCGGAGGAAAGCATTGGAGTCTAGCGGGTATTCGACCTTTGGACTATATTTTGATAGGCGCCACGCCTATATTTTGTTATGTCTATTGAGACATTGATTATTGATTATTATTTTGTATGCGCCTATGCGCCTGGATATGTTATTTCTATTTGGATATTGAGATTGGGCGTGCCAGACTTTATGGGCACCGTCCATTAGCTTTATTTTCCTATTTTTGTAGAAAGCAAACTCAAAAGCTAAAAGCTTGTCATATTTTTGTAAATTGGGCTATTATTGAGCATGAAGATTGAAATATACATAAAATACATGCTTTGTGAAGCGCTCACACAAGGCATGGGGGAGATTGAACCCAATTTGTCTCTTGCCTCTTGTCGTGCATGCTTTTACATGGTTTTTTGTGCAAAAAGGTAGAGTACTTTGTTCTTGGGGACCTTCCGGGATTCACCACGTGAGCTATCTGCGACCGATCTGCGCGCCAGTGGTATCAGAGCGGAGCAGATATCAAGAGCTTCCAATCGCTACCAATCTCGGGTGAAGGCGGAGCTCCAGGAACAAACGGGCTCTACAATCAATCTCATCGCGAACCGTCGATACAGGCAGACTTCTGGCGATCAAGAACCTCTGTTTCCACTGTCAGATCGCGAAGGACCAGGCTCTGCAGGCGGAGGACCACGCATACATCTCCTTCAACAAGTCGTTGAAAAACAGTGAGACAATTCTTAATCCTCTTCATTAAAAGCTTAATCTTAAGCTTCTAAGCCTTCAAGAAGCTTAAGAAGCTTCATAATTTGAGATCATGGCCTCAGAAGACCCCCGAAAAATCCGCGCGAGGAAAAAAACAGCCCCCCCTCGAAAATTCATGCCGCCTGCCAAGCCTTTCATTAAGCTTCATAAGCTTAAGCTTAATCACTTAAGCTTAAGGCTTTCTGCAAGTTACACAGGTCAGACAAGTCGGCAAACTACGGGTCTCGCACTTCTGAAGTTAAGTTCCGCAAGTCGACGGTAATCAAGTTCTGCAAGTTCTGCAAGTCGGCCTAAGTTCAGCAAGTCAACAACTCTGCAAGTCTGCTAAGTCTGCAACTCTGCAAGTCAGACTAAATCAGAACTGACTAGTGCTTAAAACTCCTAAAAGACTTGTTCGTATGCAAAAACTCTGAACTGGAAAGTTGTTCGCAGCAAGCTGTCCTACCTATCTGCAAGTTCGTTGAAGTACTTTCAGCAAATGGAGATAGAAATATTGCAAAATTTCTGAAAATTGAAGAAGAAATACCCAAAAATACATAGCCTTGTAACCCCAAATTTGAGCTACGCTCATCCCGCTAACCTGATTTTGAGTGAGAAAGGTTTATTGAGTTTTACAGGATGAATACCCCACATATGGATGATCCTATGGCTGAAGACGACTTACCTGAGCCTACCATGGAACAAAAGCTGGATCTAATCATGCTACAATTGGAAGAAGAACGAAGGGCTAGGCAAGCATTGCAAGCGCAATTGACAAAGCTACAAAGAGCGTCCACCGATAAAGAAGAACCTCAAGCTGAAGATTTGATTCGACGTACCATCGACGCCACTCTTGAAGCACAAACCATTCGCAAGGAATCCAAGATAAGTAAATGAAGTTTCAAGTTTCGCACTTTCAATGGCATAAGAGAAGGAAAGACTGTTTTATCATTCATTAGCCAGTTTGATGACTATTTCCATGAGAAAACTTATCCCGAAAAAGATAAAATCAAGTGTGTTACTAATCATCTGATAGACAGAGCATCACTTTGGTGGACTGTAGTCCGCAAAAGTATAGAATGTCCTGCTACATGGGAAGAATTCAAGAAGAAGTTCATGCAGAATTTCCTTCCACCGCAATTTCATGAGAAGGCTATCAAGCAATGGGATTTACTTCAACAACGAGATCATGAGCCTATTCCACAGTATACAGAGCGTTTTTGGAATGCACTCTTACAGCTACGCATGCTTGAAGACGTACCAGAGACGACACATAAGCGGAAGTATATGTCTGGACTTCTTGGACATTACTACGCTGAAGTGAACATGTTCAAGCCTGCTACCCTTGAAGACGCCATCTCCTTAGCTCACAACACTGAAGATAAGTTACGCGGAAGAGATCGACGACCACAGCAATTCCAAGCCAACGGTAATTATGGATCTAAACAATTCAATTCCAATTTTAGAAGGTTTAATCCAGGTCGTTTCTCATCACCATCTTTCCGCAAGAATTGGCCTAAACCACCTGCATTACCATCCACTGTCAATCCAAATTCTAAGCCTATTCCACAAGCAAATCCAAATGTACCCAGACTCCCAGCCATTGCAAATAATGTAACAAAAGCCAAGCCAATAGTATGCTACAAGTGTCACCAGCCAGGGCATCTCGCAGCAAATTGTCATTCAAAGAAGCCATCAGCACATATCAACTACCTTGGAGCTATGGACGAAGAAGAGCATGAGGATATGCCAGATTTCACTGAAGAAGAGGATGATATTACTACTACTTCCGACACTTTACCAGGTATGCCTACTTCACATTCATTGTTGACTATGAAATGTATGGTGCATGGAAAAGAAAGAACTATATTGCATGATGACGGTAGTACCCATGACTTTATTTCATCAAAATTGGTAAAGGAATTGAAATTGCATACTGTACCTACACATTATCGCATAAAAGTTGCATTTTTAGGCACTAGGTACAATGGCACACAAGAAGTTCAAGATTTAGAAATTCAAATTGGTTCATATATTGAAAGAAGAAATTTCTTAGTTGTCCCACTACAGTCAAGTGACATTATTCTAGGAATGCCATGGAGACACCAGCATAATCCTAATATAGATTATTCTACACACACAATGAATATTAATTTTCAAGGAAAATCTATTACATTATTTGGTATGCATGCATCTCATATTTTTCCACTGCTTTCGCATACTCAAGCAAAACGTGCACTACGCAAGAATACTAAATCATATCTCATTTGGGTGAATGAATTGCACGCAAAGGAAAATCATATGCATCCTAGGCATAAGGAATTTCTTGTATATTTTAAGGACTGTTTTGCAGAAGACCTACCACCAGGTTTACCACCATCACGTCCAGAAGACCATAAGATTAATCTAATTCCTGGCACACAACCACCTTGCAAAGCACCATATAGGCACAATCAAATAGAGCAAAAAGAAATCCAGAGTCAAGTTGAAGAATTACTAAATAGAGGCCTAATTCGACCTAGCAGTTCCCCATTCGGTGCACCTGTGCTCTTAGTCAAGAAAAAGAATAATACCTATCGTATGTGTATTGACTACCGAGCATTAAATAAGATCACTGTTAAGAATAGGTATCCTATACCTAGAGTTGATGACCTTATGGACAAACTGCAAGGATCTTCTATATTGAGTAAAATTGACCTTAAGTCTGGATATCATCAGGTGAGGTTAGATAGATCCGACATATTTAAGACTGCATTCAGGACACAGTTTGGCCATTACGAATTCTTAGTCATGCCATTCGGATTAACTAATGCACCTGCTACTTTCAGTAGAATGATGAACTGTATCTTTCTGAAATATCAATATTGTGTGATTGTTTTCTTTGATGATATTTTGGTGTTCAGTCAAAGTGAAAAAGAGCATTATGAGCATTTATCATTAGTTTTTCAATTACTGAAAGAAAATCAATTGTTTGCAAATCCTGAAAAGAGTGAATTCTTTAAGACAGAAATAGAATATCTAGGTCATATTGTATCAAAAGAAGGAATAAAAGTTGATCCTAAGAAAATTGATGCAATATTGCATTGGCCTGTTCCTAAAAATGTACATGAATTACGCTCATTCCTTGGTCTTGCTAGTTTCTATAGGAAGTTTGTACGTAATTTTTCATTACTTGCTTTACCATTAACCAAACTTCTTAAGAAAGGAATTGTTTATCAATGGACTGAAAACCAACAGAAATCCTTTGACTTACTGAAACGTGCATTAACCAATGCCCCTGTTCTACAATTGCCTGACTTTAACAGACCATTCTTTCTAGTTGTGACCGATGCTAGCGGATCAGGAATAGGAGCCGTACTAATGCAAGACAACCATCCAATAGCATATTCTAGTTCTAAGCTGAAACCCTCTGAGCTCAAATATTCCACTTATGACAAGGAACTATTAGCAGTTGTACAAGCACTAAAACAATGGAAGCATTATTTAATGGGTTCAGAATTCACGATAAAGACTGACCAGCAAAGCATTAGACATCTACTTAGCCAACCCCAAATTTCTGCCCGTCATATCAAATGGGCTTCCTTCATTCAAAGCTTTCATCCTATCATTCAATACCAACCTGGAAAAGAAAATGTAGTTGCTGATGCATTGAGTAGAAGACCTACAATTCATAATATTTCTATCATATCTTTTGATTCTTTGATTGCTATGAAAGACACATATCACCAGGATATTACTTTTCATTCTGATTGGCAAAAATTAGTTCAAAATAATTTCATTCCTGTTGATTCATTGTCATATAATGATGGATTTATGTTCTTTGAAAAGAGACTGTGTGTTACTATTCCATTCCGATCTTTTGTTTTGAATGAAATTCATTGTCCCCCATATCAAGGTCATAGAGGTATCATATCTACATTACGCATGTTAACTGAAGATTTTTATTGGCTGCATATGGATGCAGATGTATCTAATTTCGTTTCTGAATGTTTGATTTGTCAAAGAATAAAGAGACATCATGGTAAACAGTATGGATTATTAATGCCTTTATCTATTCCATCTAAACCTTGGGAACATATATCTATGGATTTCATTACTGGTTTACCAAATACTAAATCTAACCATGACATGATTTGGACAATTGTAGATAGATTTAGTAAGCAAGCATATTTCATTGCATGTAAGAAAACTTTAACAGCATCACAAGCAGCACAGTTATTTTTGAAAACTGTTTTTACTAACCATGGATTGCCGAAAGTGATTATTTCAGATCGTGATTCTAGATTTTGTAATAATTTTTGGGTTACACTGTTTGCAAATCTAGGCACAAAGATTGATTTCTCATCTGCATTTCATCCAGAAACAAATGGACAAACAGAAGCCACAAATAGCACTATTTTAGATCTTTTACGTGCATACACTATCTCTAAACCTCAGACATGGGATACTCATTTACATTTATTACAGTTTGCATATAACAATACACCGCACACATCTACAAAGAAAGCACCTTTTGAAGTTATTTATGGATATAGATTATCTACACCTGTTGCATCTTTGTCTAATAGAATTCAGAGTGCTGATGATATTGCTGTTATGCATAATAGTATTTTTGATGAGGTTAAGGATATGATTGCTAAACCCCAACAATCATATACCAAACAAGCCAACAAGAAAAGACAAGCTATGAATTTCAAAGTTGATGATTATGTTTGGCTTAGAATAGAAAAGCGTAGACTGCAAAGTGTAGATAGACATCCAGTTGTCAAATTAGCTCCTAGATTCTATGGACCATTTAGAATCATTCATAAGATTAATGATAATGCATTTAAGTTAGAATTGCCATCTCATTGGAAAATTCATAATACATTCCATATTAGTTTATTGAGACCATTTAGAGGCCAATTACCTATCCACCCTGTCTATGAAAACCCACCTTTACTAGAAGAAGAGACTGAAATACTTGAACCAGAAGCCATTATAGACACTGACTACATGACCACTAGAACTGGCCGAAGGTATTCTAGATATTTAGTAAAATTTAAGAACCATCCTGTAGAGGAAGCACAATGGATGCACGCTAGAGACTTAAATGCTTTCCCCACTCTGTTAGCTCCACATTGAGCTAATAGCAATTGAGGTCAATTGCTATCCCACCCCGGGGGTATGATGCCAGGAGGCATATTCCACGGTGGATTCCGTGAGGTTTTACGGTGGATTCCGTAAACTTAGATGACCGGGGCTCATACACAAAGAGGATTCTTTGTGCGAGAAGTTGATGGGGACGCCTGTCCTTTTCGGGCGTTTCATTAATTTAGTGTGTACATGGGTGATTCCATAGCGGGTGATTCCGCAAAATGCATATTAAATTAATAAACGTTTATGAGTTTAGAGTGCGCACTCGTAATAAATTAAGGTTAGGATTTATTTCTAACCAGTTGATTTATTTAGCTGAAGATTGCTAGGTATTCACCTTTGTCGGTTTAATTGTATTATTTTACTAACGATTGTGAATGCTTCAGTTGATGTGTAGAGATAGCAGCAGTGGCGGAGGAAAGCATTGGAGTCTAGCAGGTATTCGACCTTTGGACTATATTTTGATAGGCGCCACGCCTATATTTTGGTATGTCTATTGAGACATTGATTATTGATTATTATTTTGTATGCGCCTATGCGCCTGGATATGTTATTTCTATTTGGATATTGAGATTGGGCGTGCCAGACTTTATGGGCACCGTCCATTAGCTTTATTTTCCTATTTTTGTAGAAAGCAAACTCAAAAGCTAAAAGCTTGTCATATTTTTGTAAATTGGGCTATTATTGAGCATGAAGATTGAAATATACATAAAATACATGCTTTGTGAAGCGCTCACACAAGGCATGGGGGAGATTGAACCCAATTTGTCTCTTGCCTCTTGTCGTGCATGCTTTTACATGGTTTTTTGTGCAAAAAGATAGAGTACTTTGTTCTTGGGGACCTTCCGGGATTCACCACGTGAGCTATCTGCGACCGATCTACGCACCATAAACCTTTCTTTGGAGGGGCCAAATGTAGAAATGTCTTTTCTCCACACTAACAGATAGTTTTAAAAATATCATAGTATGAAAGTTGGAAGATTATCATGATTTGAAAAAATTACATGTGGTGGTTCCACATTATTGCAAAATAAAAGGAGAAAGAGGTGGAAAAATTCAATGTTTGAATTAGTCTAGATTGGCTCCATTGCTTTGAAATACGATCTTTGATCATGATTTTGGAAAATCTAACAATTTGCACAAGAGTGAGTTCATCTCTTACTTTTTGCAAAAATATTCTAGTAGGATATGGTTAAATTTAATCAATATATTCTAGCAATGGATTTTGTGTTTCTAAGATAAACTTTTCAAAATCTAAAATTTTACTACATCGATTTTCCACACCTTACTAAGCCTCCAACTTGCTTTTTTAAAGCTATAAGGATATTTTCCTTTTTATCTATTGGCCTCTTGACTTGTTTGACTTTGAGTGTGACCATTGTTTGATCAACTTCTTTAACTTAATTTTTTTGGCCTTTTCTTTGGGTTTGACAACACTCCCTTTGCTATAGTAGTGTTAGTCCCTTGGCACATTGGTTTGAGGTACCATTCTAGGCAAACATTGAAGATGGTAGCCCTTGGGGACATGAATGATGGAGAGGAATGGTAAAAGATGAAGCTACTAAAGAGAATGGTGTGTCCTATAAGGCATAATTGCAAATACAAATTCTATGATTTCTCCTTGAGGCTTGTGCCTACCTAAGTATGTAGGGTGATGGATAACATGTGTGATTGGGAGATGGATCTAAGCTAGATGAGCTAAAAATCCCTAAGTATGAGTCTGTTGCCAAGCAAACATGGGGTGTCTTGCCGTTGATGTGCACGGAATTGTGATATGGAAAATGGGGCTCAAGATTCGAAATGGAGCCAAGCAACTAAGGCCATTAGGCATCTCTAACCTAAGTACCCTTAGGTGTTGTGATAGTATCTCTACCTAATTTAGGTTGGAGCATTTATACTCTTTTAATACTATTTCTTGTATCTTATTTTATTTTTCAAATTTCTTAAGCCTTAGGGAGTGGGCATAATGTCTACAAGAGGTAAGCGTCATTTAATAGATACTCTTTCATTGTCATCCACATTGGAATGGGAGATTATTAAAGGAGCATGAGTGCAATGGGAAAATCAACTATTAAGCATGCCCTCTAATAACTCCAAGTATTATCTTGATAAGAAAATAACATGGAGAAATTATAGATGTTTGATGGAGTAGAAGAATGAACAACTACAAGTAGTTGCATGTGACCAAGAAAACAAGATTTTGATAATTTGTGAAGGTCCTAATAAAACCATTGAAGTTGAAACAAGTAAGGGATTTCGAGTCCTTCGCATAGATGTGGGAACTCCTATTTGTTTTGGATCATATGAAGCTCCATGCTATGTAGGTATATCAGTACGTTAGACTTGATATCTCCTTTGCAGTAGTTCTACAAGAATACCAAGCATGGTAATTTGGATCAAGAATGTTGTGTCTCCATATGTGTTAGTAACTATATGCATCCTTGGGTCTCAATGCATATTTGGCATTTTGTCTCTACAAGCCTAGATGAATGGCTCTTTGTCAAAATTGTCCGACCATCATCGAGTAGTGAATGCACCTCTAATGAGATGAGACATTAAACTCTAGCTATAGGTAACGCTTTTAAGGTTTCAAGGGATAACAAAGTCAAAGGAAATGGGGATGTTGGGCTTTACTTCTATTGGATTAGAACTCTTTAGTAGGTGTACCAAATTCATCCTAATCTTCAATCGCTAGCATACTGAATGAGATGTCAAGCACATGTTGTTGGTGGATTCAAATGTTTTGATCATTTATTGACTATCTTTGGGTTTGTTTGTGGTGGGTGTTTGTCCTGCATGTGCAACTCGCTTGACTTGAAAAGCATAGAAGTTAGAAAAAGCTCAATTACCCTCCAAGCCATTCAAGACAATAGCCCATTTTAGGTTACATTGGTATCTTTAGTCAAATTCATGGACTTTATATTTACACTGGCATGCCTGACCTTAGTAAGTTCATTCACATTGATTTACCATCGTTTAACCCTTTGTTCCATATACCCTTATGTCCTAACATATGCTATCCCTTAACCCCATCAATACCTTACGATACAAACATGTTGCCTACTATTAGTGTTATGATCGAGCTATCCTATGGATTGTGTCCGCTTAGGACCCTTGTACTAGTATTGTTGTTTTGGGATGGATTCTCTACCAAAAGGTACTTTAAGGTGCACTTGGGACTACTCTTAAGACTTCTTGTCCCAAGGGTCATCATAGCCTAGCGGTGAAGAGGCCATTTGTGGGGGTCCCAAGCCTCTTGTTCTTCTCCTTCTAATTCTTGTGATCTAATACTAGATGATGAAGGCTCTCTTGTGGCAATGATCATTTTTAATACTATTTCTTAAATCTCCTAGTTTCTTTAGTATGCATCTTTGTATATATGAAGAAAATATTCCTTTGCATGCTCAATTTTGTCATTAGTGGTGTAGTACCAAAGTTATTGCATGCTCTTTTACACCCTTGTCCTTGTCATCTTGCAACTCCTATATAATTCCTCAATATCAAAGGTACTTTGTATTTTAGTCATCGTGGATAGGAATGTTTCAATGTTTGTCTTTGTGTTAGCATGTCTTTTTGTTATGGAAGCTACTATGACTTCATCTATTGACTTCTTCTCAGGTAGCTCCACCTTCTCATCTAATTGTTTTGCCACTATTGCTTGATCGTGTATTAGTTCGAGGAAATATTTTGGCATGTTTACCCAGAAGATGGTGTCTCCTCAAACACATTCTTTTTTTCTTTTCCTAAGCTACTTGCTTGTTCTTGGGCCTTACATAGCCTTTTCTCATATTCTTGTTGCATGGAAGCTCTTCCTTTTCTTATTTGTTCTTGAAGGGATAGTTTGATGGTCCTCTCATAATCCTCATGTTCTTTGGTTTTTTGCACAAGAAACTTAGAGACCTCTTTCTTTTTCCTTGATTGCTTCTATGCGCTCTCAATTCAACTTCTTTTTGTTGGTCTATCTTGTCATATTTCTTCCCAAATGCCTTCGACATGTCATGTTCCTTCTTCTTTAACTCCTCTTTCTTCCTTGATTCTTATGCTTACTTTGGTTGCCTCTTTTTCTAATCATTACTATGCTTTATTATTTGTTCCAATGCTCTTGAAGAGGTTGGGCTTTGTACTAGTTGGTGAGGAAACATGGGTCATTGAGGGCATCTCTATTTATCTATGTGAGTGCACTACCAAAGTTGATAATTGCAACATTGGATTCCATACCTTCCCTTTCTATGGAGACATGCTTCTTGAGTCCACAATAAGCTCTTGTGGATTGGAAGCTATATCATGGATCATTTCAAGGTAGTATTTCTTCAAGTTCTACCCTATTGTGGTTTTAGCCAATAGATCCTCCATCAACACTCTTAGGTATCCTAGTCATGTGAGTATTATGGCACGTACTTGAGAATATTGTATGGAAACATAAGCCTTAAGCTAAAAATCCTCCTCTCCAATGGCTAAACCACCCTGATAGACTATAGGAGCATATCCCCATTGAAGTGACTATGAATGCCATATGAGTCTCATCATGTCTACTCTTCCTCATAATATCATATGGTTTACTCTTCGTCGTGATACCAAGTCCATTC
The DNA here is from genome assembly GCF_053477565.2 of Lygodium microphyllum. NCBI lineage: Eukaryota > Viridiplantae > Streptophyta > Polypodiopsida > Schizaeales > Lygodiaceae > Lygodium > Lygodium microphyllum. The sequence continues at coordinate 58,232,559 of NC_141141.1, read as the reverse complement.
TCCACAACTTTGTCTCTTAAAGACATTAGATGCTTGAGTAGACCTTGTGGATCCTAAATAAACACAAATCCAATCTTGAGCCAATCCTATTTGACTTTTTATAAGACTTTAAAAATTATGTGCACATCTGGTGTGCTGCTTCCCAAGAGTATTACATAGTGAATGAGGTCACATCTTTTAGTGAGTTTCTTGATCTATAGGTTGCTTTCAACAACATGGTCTAGATTCTTGAACTATGAGAGCTTCATATCCTTGTACTTTATGTTTTTGGGGATTGAGGTCATACTTAACTTGCTACTCACTAGTGAAAGCAAATTGAAATGAGTTTTTGGTTTCCTTGATAGGCTCTATTTGTCTTTCCATATGAAAATTATATACATAAGTTCCCAATTAAGGGAATTTTCTCACACAATTCAAACAAATTTTCAAAATTTTTAGCCCTATCAAGATGACCTCAATTGGCACCCCCCAAATCAACACGTGTGCAATGCTTCAAAGCATTGAGGGGATACATTTTTCATTGATTGTGAAAATTCTTGTATGAATGGATTTATGAAATTAAGAGTTTATTTTTTGTAATGGAAAGAAGGGGTGTCTACTATTATACATCTTTGAATGTGATGCTAGTTTATAGGGTCACTTAGTTACAAAAGTAGCCCCTAAGAAAAGTGTGCATTGTAGCAAAGAGCTATATGCACATCTTGAATGTGTGGAGTATAGGCTAGGAATAAAGCATAGAAAATATCTCCAAGATAGCATCTTCTTAGCCTAACAACTAGCAACATGCAACTCCTCTTGAGTGGAGATTATTAAACAAATGAACTTGTTGAAATTTCTCTCTCACTTTGCAAAGTTCCACATAGTTGTCATCACTCTAGGGAAAGTGGGACACATATATGTAATATCACATATCTTCATTCTATGTAAGTCATGATACAACTTTCAAGGCTTGTTGTTGAATCTTGAATGGGGTACCATTTCCTTTCAAATGGTCTTTTATCATTTGCTTTTATCTCTAACTCTTATGCTTCCTCCAAGCTTCCAATGCAAAGTTTCATATGACATGATAGGATTAGCCTGATATTTTTAATAGCTTTCTGATGTTAGCATCAAGAGTTCTTTGACTATCACGAGTGATGACTAAATGTGTGTTCATGCTCTTCCCAAGTCATTGAAACTATAGTGAATATTGCTTGCTTCTTAGGCAATACTCCTATGTCACCTTGGTAAAAAAGTCTAAGGAGTGTAGTCATTATATCCTCAATTTCTTTTAAGCACTAAGTCATATGAAAATGCTTATGTTTCACCATTCCTTTTGTTATTTCTATAATTCATAGTATGTAAAGTTTTGATTGAAGTCCTATTAGATGTGTGGGTCTAATAGAGCACATCTCATGAATTTGTAAATTTTGTGGCTCAAGTGTGCTTTCTAACTTGAATGTATTATCCACATCTATTGGCACATGGCACTTTCTTGTCAGCTTAAGAAAATGATTGTGGTCAAGGGCTACAATTATTCTAGTTGCATAGTTGCATTGGAATTAGTAGCTTCAAATTATATGGATGTGGTTGTAGTAGCATTCAAAGTTGATGTGGTCTACTTGGAAGCAGTGGATTTTGAAGCCTTCAATTTTGAGTTCTCAGTGCCCTTAGTTGCTATTGCTAGACTTCACATTATTCCACTACTTTTCCTTTTGGATCTGATTTTGTAGATTGAGCAACAATGTAGGGTTGTTGTTGTTCTACTTTTAGCTTCTAGCTAGTGGAGGTTTGGTACTTCTTGCATTAGAGATTGACTCCACTTCCTTTTCCTTATAATTTCTCAAAGTGATGATACTTGTGGTTTGGATTTTTCCTTTGTATTTCTCTCTCAAGAAGTCATCAGCTCTTCTTTAGATCACTTCTATCAAGACTAGAATTTCCAACTAGTACTTTGTACAACACTTTATCCTTGACTCCATTAATACATATCATCATTACAATATTAGAAATTGGGATTCTCTTGTAGAGACTAAAATTGCTAGTCACATAGTCTCATATGGCCTCATTCTCTTTTTGGCTCACATTAATCACTTTGGCTATTAGAGTATGTGTATAGCTAGTTTTTGAGAATCTCTTAATGAAAAGGTCATGGAGTATTTCTCTAGTCTACAAGCTTGTAAACAAGTTCTACCCTTTTCCCCTAAGCACAACCTAAAATCGTATGCCTTCCTATCACTAACTTAGAGGTTATTAACTCTCACACTTGTTCAAACTACTCCAAAATATATATGGATCATCTCTTATTTGTATTTGAGAGGAAACCAATGGTTGATGTGAGGTAGAAGCCATGGAGTGCAAGAGGGTTGAGAGAGAAACCACAGGAGATTTATTTGGATATAAATGAATGGTACCCTTATTCTTTGTTATCTTCACTTATATAGATACACTATGTACATATACAAGGGGTAATCACGCATCTATTGTTGAGATATCGAGCTCCACTCATGATATGCCAAGGTGACCATTGTGCATTTACGTCATCGACGTGTCAGTTGCAGATGCGGTTGGTACACCGCCCATGAATAATAGCTACTTGACAGCTATCCTTATCTACTCTAGTTCGTGGCTCAGTTAGTATGTCACCTTAGTTAGTTGAGTTTGGTTTGAGACCCATATATAGGGTTCTTCTATTTCTTTGTACTTGACTTCTTTTTGGCTTACACAACTAAGAAGAGGAAAACTGTTTTCAGCCTCCACCTTTGTGTGTATTCCCCCATTGTGCAAGCAAGAAAGCTACAAGTGAGACTCCTTCCTTCTCTCCCACAATATTGACATTGTATCAGAGCCTTGTTCGTAGTAAGGAGCTCAAGAAAGCAAGCCAAGCTCGCGGTGTTCTAGTAAGAGGAGCAGTGTTGCTTTCATTTTTTGTTTTGGGAGCAGATCTCTGCAGGTAGCACAGCCGGAAATCGCAAGAGTGTATTGTCTCAGGTTGAGACGCCCTTCGCGGTGAAGCAAGAGGGTAATATATGCTGCGGGTAAGGGCTTTAGCCCTTGGTGACCCTCTTTTTTTGATTTGAGGCCATTTCGGGGCCTGTTTTGGAGGCGGAAGTTTTCTACACGCACTCAGGAAAAGACCCAGTTTTATGCTGTGCAGCCACTGTTCTACAGGTCGGTGAAAAGTTACTGTAGAAATTGCATCGTATGCCTATGCGGCGCAGAGACATTGGGAGTTACAGAATCATCCTTGTTGCCTATTGATGCAAAATCATCACTAGGAAGTGACTGTGTGGTCAAATACCACTTTCGTCAGTTTTGCAAATTTTCCCTTGTGAGGCTGAAGCTGTGTTCTTTGCAGTGACATAATTTTTTGCAGTGTTCTGTAATGGCGTCTGATTCTCTTTCACAGATTGTCACTAAAAAGCTTGACAAGAACAACTTCCAAGCATGGAAGTTTAGAATGACAAATTTCCTTATGGGAAAAGGATATTGGGAATTTGTTGCAGGAAATGAAGAAGAACCAGTTCTTCCTGATGTTCCCAATCAATAGCAAATGCAGGCATTTAAAGCATGGCATGAGAGATCCAGGAAAGTTATGTACTGGCTGTCTATCAGCATTTCAGACTCTATGATTGTGTATATTCAAGATGCAAGTACGCCAAAGGAGGCATGGGATACTTTGTCAAAAATGTATAGCACAAATACGCAAGCCAGGAAAATGCAGCTCAAGCAAGAGTTGCACAATGTGCAAAGAGAAAATATGAGCATCAATGACTACCACATGAAGGTGAAGAAGATTGCAGATGCACTTGCTTCCATTGGGTCGCCAATGGAAGATGATGATTTAGTTTCTGTGACCTTGAATGGTCTAGGAAAGGATTATGCACAGTTCCGAACATCCATTTCCGTCCGTGAAAGATTTCTTGATTTTGAGGAGTTGATTGCTCTTCTAATTTCTGAGTAGCAGAGAAATGGTGGTGCATCTTCTTCAGGAAGAACTTCAAAAGAAGCTGTCTTCTACTCAAATGTTGGAAGAGGTAGAGGCAGAGGTAGAGGAGGCCGATCTGGAGGCCGTGGTAGAAATCAAAATATGCAGCAAACTCAAGAAAACCAGTCCTATGGAGGAGGACGTGGTAACTCTAGAGGTAGGGGGAGCCAAAGAGGTCGTGGTGGATGGCAAAGAGGCCAAAATGCAAACAGCAATGTTGAATGCTACTACTGTGGTAAAATGGGTCATATGGCTAAAGACTGCTATAAAAAGCAGAATGACATCATGAATGGAAAATTGCAACAAGGAAATTATGCATCTTCTAGTAGACAGGGTGATGACAAAAATGAGCATTTGTTTATGGTGCAGCACATGAACAATTCTGTGACAAGTGCAGAAGAAAGCAACGATGTGTGGTATGTTGACTCAGGTGCATCAAACCACATGACAAGTCATGCAGAATGGATGGAGGATGCAAGGAAAATGGAAAAACCAGGATTTGTGGAGACTGGTGATGATACTGCATATCCTATTGTGCAGATTGGAAAAATTCCTTTGTCTATGCAGGATGGGAAAAAGAAATACCTGTCGGATGTATTTCATGTCCTGAATATCACCAAGAATCTGGTTTCTGTTGGTCAAATGGTTGAGCAGGGCTTGCAGGTCAGATTTAATCCTCATGGATGCTTTGTTGAGGATATGAAAAATAAAGGTCGCTTGATAGCAAAAGGAAAGAAGAAGGGAAGAATGTTTACGTTGGATGCAAACATGTCTGAATTGAGTGCAGCAATGTTTGCATATGGGACCGGTGTAGTTGCAGATATTGATATCTGGCATAAACGCATTGGTCATGTTAATGTACAACGACTTAAATCAATGCAGGCCCAAAATATTGTTGCAGGATTGCCTAAATTCAAGGTTGCAGAAATGCATAAGGTATGTGAAGCCTGCCAATTTGGAAAACAGGCAAGGAAACCATTTCCTAGACATGTTCAAGAGAGTGAGAAGCCATTGGAATTAATCCACTTTGATGTGTGGACTACTAAAGCTACATCTCTTGGAGGCTGTCATTATTTTGTCACTTTTATTGATGACTATAGCAGAAAAGTTTGGGTATATTTTATGAAAAAGAAAAGTGAAGTTTTTGGGCATTTCAAAACTCTTAAAGCTATGGTTGAAAAAGAAACGGGCCTGCAAATAAAATGCCTAAGGTCAGATGGAGGGGGAGAGTACCTCTCAAATGAGTTTGCAAGGTTCTTGCAGGAGCATGGCATAAAGCAGCAATATTCATGTAGTCATACCCCACAACAAAATGGAATTGCAGAAAGGAAAAACAGGCATATTGGAGAGGTATCTCGTGCCATGCTCAACGAAAAAGACTTGCCAGATTTTTATTGGGCTGAAGCAGTTGCTACAGCAGTCTACATAATGAACAGGACTCCCACTGCAGTAATACATGGGATGACTCCAGAGGAGAGGTATACTGGTAGGAAACCAGATATTTCTCATTTGAAGATTTTTGGTTGCATTGCCTATGTTCATGTGCCAGATGAGTTGAGATCCAAGTTGGATCCAAAAGTTGAGAAGTGCATCTTTATTGGTTACTCTTTGCAGCAGCAGAAAGGGTATAGATGCTATAATCCTTCTACTCGTAAGTTTACAGTGAGCAGAGATGTTGTTTTTTATGAGATGAGTAGCTGGTATAAACCAGTAAATGTGATTGATGATGTAGATGCACAAAATGGTAATGCTTCACAGAATTCACAGCAGCAGTCACAAAACATTAGTGGACCTGGAGTGTCCTCTAGCAGTGGTTCATATTCTTCGCCATGGACAGGCAGATTGAGATCAGTAGAGTCTCCTCAAAATAATGCAGATAGTGATATGCAGGTTTCACGAAAAGGAAAAGAGAAGGTAGATCAGCCCATGTTTGATGTGAATGCATGTCACTCTTATGTGGATGGTGAATCCAGTGGCTCAGAACAGAGCATTGATGATGAGTTGGGTATTCCTTCTATTGTTACACCTGGAGTAAGGAAGACCAGGGATGTTTTGAGAGCACCTGGGAGTGAACCTACTTTGCGCAAGTCTACCAGAGCTAGGTATCCTGTGGATAGGCTGAAATATGATGGATTTACAGCCATTCACTATGCATATATGGTCAAAGTAATACAGGAACTAGAACCCACTTCTTTTGAGCAAGCCATGGGAAAAGAAAAATGGGAGAAAGCCATGGATGAAGAAATGGATGCCTTGGAAGCAAATGCTACATGGGAGTTGGTATCTTTGCCTAAATGTAAAAATGCAATTGGCTGTAAGTGGGTTTTTAAGGTGAAGCACAATGCAGATGGTTCTGTGAAACAGATACAAGGCAAGATTAGTAGTCAAGGGGTATGCACAAACATATGGCATTGACTATGAAGAAACATTCAGTCCAGTTGCAAGGATGGCAACCGTAAGAGCAGTCATTGCTATGGCTGTATCAAAGGGATGGTCTTTACATCAGATGGATGTAAAGAATTCCTTCTTGCTGCATGGTGATTTGCAAGAAGAGGTCTATATGGAGCAGCCACCAGGTTATGTGCATGCTGTTCATCCTGAGTTTGTTTGCAGGTTGAAGAAAGCCTTGTATGGCTTGAAGCAAGCACCTAGAGCATGGTCTGACAAGATAGGATAGTATCTTATCACTATTGGCTTTCAGATTTCCAAGGCAGATTTCTCACTTTATGTGAGAAAAACAGAGAAAGGTATTATGCTACTTGTCATTTATGTTGATGATTTGATTATGACAGGTGACAGTGATGAAGATATCCTTCATGTGAAAATGCTATTGAAGCAAAAGTTTGAGATGAAGGATTTGGGAGAGCTGCGTTATTTCTTGGGCATTGAGGTGATTAAATCACCAAGTGGGATACAGCTCTTGCAGAGGCAGTATGGATTGGACATGTTGTCCAAATATGGGATGACAGGCTGTAAGCCTATTTCAGTTCCTTTGGAGCAGAATGTGAAGCTAAGCGCAAATGCAGGTGAGCTTCTGGAAGACCCTACTATGTACAAACGCATAGTAGGAAGCTTGATTTATATGAGTATTACCAGGCCAGATTTGAGCTATGCTGTTGGACTGGTAAGTCAGTTTATGCAGGCTCCAAGGAAACCGCATTTGGATGCGGCTAGACGCATACTTAGGTATGTGAAGTCCACATTGCAGTATGGACTACTTTATGAGACTGGGGTTCATATACAGTTGCATGGATACACTGATGCTGATTGGGCTGGTAGTATTTCTGATAGACGATCTACCAGTGGATATGTGTTCTCTTTTGGGAGTGCTGCACTCACTTGGAGCAGCAAAAAACAGCCTACAGTTGCCTTGTCGAGCACAGAGGCTGAGTACAGGGGTGCAGCAATGGCTGCATGTGAGGTAGCTTGGTTGCATAAGCTACTTTATGATATGCATCAGCCTACAGATGGGCCAGTTGTCATTTATTGTGACAACATGAGTAGTATACACTTGGCAAATAACCCAGTCTATCATGCTAGAACAAAGCACATTGAGGTGCATTATCACTATATGCGGGAGAGGGTTTTACTAGGTCTTATTGATCTAGTTTATGTCATCACAGAGGATCAGGTAGCTGACATATTCACGAAGGCATTGGGCGCAGAGAACCTGCGCAAGTTCAGAGACCTGCTTGGTGTGCAGGAATTGGGATTGAGCTCGAGGGGGAGTGTTGAGATATCGAGCTCCACTCGTGATATGCCAGGGTGACCGTTGTGCATTTATGTCACTGACGTGTCAGTTGCAAATGCGGTTAGTACACCGCCCATGAATAATAGCTACATGACAACTATCCTTATCTACTCTAGTTCGTGGCTCAGTTAGTATGCCACCTTAGTTAGTTGAGTTTGGTTTGAGACCCATATATAGGGTTCTTCTATTTCTTTGTACTTGACTTCTTTTTGGCTTACACAACTAAGAAGAGGAAAACTGTTTTCAGCCTCCACCTTTGTGTGTATTCCCCCATTGTGCAAGCAAGAAAGCTGCAAGTGAGACTCCTTCCTTCTCTCCCACAATCTTGACATCTATAGGCCATTGTCCTTTACCCCAATAACCTTGCACTTAAATGTCATTGTGCCTTTATTAGAGTATAAGAAAAAAGTGAATATACTCTCCTATCCAATGCCCATTAGCACTCTACAATGTAAACCTTCTCTTCATGAGAAGATGAATAGAGTTATCATCTATATGGATATTGAAAATCTCAATGTGTTTTTCCTCAACCACCTCTATGATGAAATGATACTTCTCCTCAATCTTCTTTGTCTTTACATAAAAGATGAAGGGAGTGAGCCCGAAGTGCTTGTTTGCTATCCAAACTAGAATAGTTCTATTCTATATAAAATAGAGAATAGAAAATTATACAAAATCAACTCTATGAGTGCCCATATTTTTAGATCTTGTCACACTCTTCATTTTTAGCTATAGAACACCTAAATCCAATATCGTATACAAAAGTCATGGCCAAAATACGATAGTGTTGTCAAGTTACCATAACTGTCCAAAAACATGCTCTATATCCAATCAAACACCTCTATGATGAAATGATACTTCTCCTTAACGTGCTTTGTCATTACATAAAAGATGAAGGGAGTGAGCTTGAAGTGGTTGTTCGCTATCCAATCCATAATAGTTTTGTTCTATATTAAACAGAGAATAGAAAATTGCATAGAATCAACTTTGTGAGTGCTCAAATTTGTAGATCTTGTTACACTCTTGGGGTTGCCATAGCTATGGCAAAAGTTATGACAAAAAACGATAGTGTTGTCAAGGTACCATAGCTATCCAAGACTTCTACAGCATGCTCTATATCCACTCAAGATAGATAAAATGGTTACTCTTTAGTTCAATAAGCACTCGACAAGGCTTAGCCAAGCCTTGGGAAGCTCCTGAAATGGCAAGCATGGAGCAAGTTGGAACAAGCCCCGGAAGAAGGAAAGACTAAATGCATACCTCAAGAGAAATAAACAATGGCTGCCATGAACCCTTGAGTTAAAGCTTTGAATCCAAGCTAAAGCAAATGATAAGGAAACTCCTCGAAAGGTTGGTTATAATACTAGTTGAAGGGAGTGAGCTCGAAGTGGAAGCATGAGAGCGGAAGCAAGAGCTATGGTAGAAGGAGTAGGAGCAAGAGAGAGACACACAAGATGTGGGAACTCCAACAGTCACAATGTGTGACTAGCCTTCCCTTTATTTGAATGTCATTAAACAAATAGAGGAATGAAGTGACTGTGATGGGGGCCCACTTGACACCTGCAATGTACGGGTGTCTAGGTACTATCACTTTAGTAATATACGGGCGACTAGGCACATGTGCTTTTACCCCTAACAAAATATAGGGTTTTGTGCCAAATTGAAAGGCACTCTGACTATGACAGTGCAATGTGTGTAGGCAAATCTCTTTTAATGTGTAAGTCTCCCACTAGGTAAGCAAGCCATATAGCTTCCTTGCTAGCTGCAATGGTTGCAACATACTCTACCTTACTAGTAGATAAAGATACACATTGCTACAATTAAGAAACCAAAGAAATTGCACCACCTATACAAGTAAAGACAAAATAGATAACTGACATCCTAGAGACTACATTCCCTACAAAATCAACATCTACATTTGCAAGAATAAATGCATCCTTGCTTTCGAAGCATATGCATATAGATCTAGTGCCATTTGATTATATTATGATACTCTTTACTACCTCCCAATTCTTCTTGCTAGGGTTTGCCATATACTTGCTAACTACTCCTACTAAATAGGTTAAATATCTAGATGTGTAGTAGCCATGGTGTAAATGAAGCTATCAACAAGTGCTCATGATAAGGAACCTTGGCCATTTTAACCTTATGCTCATTTGACTTGGGGCTGCCCTTCTAGCTAAGTTTTAAATATGGAGACAATGAGATAGTGATAACCTTTCCCCTCTCCATATTGAAACACTCCAATACCTTTCCAGTATATTCCTTGTGAGACAAATAGAGTATCTCTTTGTCTTGATCTCACATAATGCACAACTCACATCCAAAGACTCTAAGATGCACATATGAGGGAGGTTTGCCAAACCATACCTCTTTTGCAACCTAACAGCCAACAACAATGTATGGGGATCTATTTATTGAATGTATGGTAGAGTAATTGCCTCATGCCAAAAATGTTGTGACAAATCTATCTAAGCCTACTACAGTTTCTCTCCTAAATCATCATGTTTATGTGCCTTGCAATACCATTCTAGGGTGGGGTTTAAGGGGAGGTCAACTGATGCTTAGTACCTCACTCATCATCACAAAACTACTCAAATTCTTTAGAGACATATTTACCCCATTATCTGAGATTTGGTATTTTAGCCTATACCAAGACTAGTTCTCAACAAGAGTAAGCCAATACATCTTATTTCTACTTTATGGGATATGCTGTGACCTTATGCAGATAATCATCAATGAAAGTCACAAGATAATTCACGTAATCTAATTACTAACAAGGCATGGGACCACATATATTAGAATGAATAAGTGCCAAGGGCTCACCCATGCATGTAATACCAAACTTCTTATGAGAAGTGTGTGTCTGCCTAATATAGAGACAATGATCATATTATGAATTAAAAATTTTGTAGTCAAGGAATGAAAGATATTGCAAACAAGAAATCATTTTTATTCATTTTAAGGACATGTGCCCAAGGTGATGATGCTATAAAGATACATCTACCCAAGGTGATGATGCCATAAAGATACATGTGGTATATCAGCCATAGCCAATATGTGGTCAATTGAACCAAATACAAGCAAGCAATAGAGACTGCTACACTTGGTATCTTGAGCAAAGATAATATTCCCACAAGGAATATTCTACACAGAATCACCAAAAGATACATGATATCCTACATCATCCATCTATCCAACAAAGAGTAGGTTTTTAGTCAAAACAAGAATATAAAGTGCATAATATAAAACAAAAGTGTTGACTGAAGCAAATTCTAGTCTAACATTACCAATGCCAAGTTATTTAATTTCTTAGTCTCACAAAACCTATCATGCTACGATACAAATGAAACTAGTTCATATGTGGAGTAACATGGAAAAAGCCCCCAAATCAAGCAAACAATACTAAGAAAAAGTGGATGGGGTATTAGACAAATGACTAGCATTAAGAGAATAAGTTGTTAGGATGTAATCATCATCAGCCTCAGACTTTGAGGCATTTATCTTCTCAATTTTCACAATGGACTTACTGGCAATAATGTTGTGATCATCAAAATTATCCTGCACTTTTTCCTTGCACTTATCATTGTGCATCTTATGGCACTATGGCCTAATATGACCCTTCTTTCCATAATAATGGCATGTAAGAGAGGCCTTATGACCACAAGACGACTTACTGTGAGACTGTCTGCGAGACTAAGACCTTTGTGAGTCTCTACCATGGCAATCATTACCACTCTTAGCATCATGTCTGTCCCTAATAGTCAATGCATGAGAAGTACTGGATGCATCCACATTCTTAGGCATATTAGCACATATTGGAATACGAAAAGTCTCCCATGACTCAAGAAGTGTCACAAGTAAGAACAAGGAAGAGAGAGAATCCTTGAACTCAATGCCTTGCAAAGTCAATTGGCTAATAATAGAACTAAATTCATTCAAATGTGCAAAGACACTAGTCTCTTCCTTCATGTGAAGGTCTATGAACCGTTTCAACTAGAATATCTATGAAGTAGGACTTTGCTTGTCATAAAGATTGCATATCTTTTCCTATAACTACCAAGCATTATCCTCAGGTGCCATAACATTAAAATAAACTTGTTTAATAATGATAATATAAGAGTGGAAAATGCTTCTTTTGAACTAATAATTGCCATATTTGCATCTTATAATAAGTGAAATTTGTGACATGAAGCTTTTCAAGTTTGAAAATAGCACTATCATTCAAAGAACCAGCCATAATGATAGTATACCAATGTAAAATCCAAGAGAGTGGATTGTTGTAAATGACTTTAAATCAATCCCCCAAAACCTAGTCATAACAAGGGAAAAATACGAGGGAATACCAAAGTATAGAGCTTTTCAATAACTGCAAGCAATAGGTTGCCAAAGTATAATGTTTGCTCTCCAAGACAATGCTGAAAACTATAATTATAACAATGCTGAAATAAAGAAAATAATATATTATTAATTCAACTATGGAAAAATAGCCAAGAAAGAAATCTCCCACTACCAAGGATATCCAAGTAGCAATTTGGATACAAAGAATGCAACTAGCAGTGACTAAACATAGACTATGGGTACCAAAATATTGTCATGAACTCAAAGTGTTAATAAACTATACATCCCATAAGCATATACACCGCTGAAAAATTGTTGACAAAGGTAAGTGCTAGTGTCCAAAGCATATGGAATCAAATAAGCCCATAAGTGCAAGTAACTGTACCTAATAGCATATAAGAGAGCATATACATGAACCAAGAGTCCCACTATCTTAAAAAATCAAGCTCTAGCAAGTAGAGGTGTATTTCACTACAAGTAAATTTGGAATTCAAAGTAAGAAAGAAAAGCTCAAGACACATATATCAAAGCATTTGGGAATCCCAAGCGCATAACAAATACATTTCTCATACATTCACAAGCATAAGTATCCAATGAAGCTTCAATACCCATAAGTGAATAAGCATGGAAGCTCAAAGCAATTAAACAAAGTTGAAGGCATCAAATATAGCTCAAATCCAAGTGCCAAAGTATGTCATAACCATATCCGGACTTATACATCAATGCTAGATAGTACCATAGATATGTAGCATATTTAAAATCCAAGTGTCAAAGCATGTCATAACCATATCCGGGCTCATACATCAATGCTAAATATTACCCTAGATATGTAGCATACCTGAAAGACCATGTAGGTACAATAAGCATTCAAAGCATGAAGCTCACTATTTTATGCTTGACGTCCAAACCTTAAACAATCCAAGTAGCATCCCAAAGCATAAGCATACCATTCAGATGCAAAGTAGCATCCCCGAAGCATCAAACATGCATTATGGAATTTTCTATTTGCTATCCAGACCACAACTATTCTATTTTTGTGTAAAATAGAGAACTGAAAACTATACAAAATCAACTCTATGAGTGCTCAAATCTATAATCGCTTTGTATCCACTCAAAATGGATAGAATGGCTACTTTTTGGATTAATAAGCACTCAAAAAGGCTTAGCTAAGCCATGAGAATCTCCTCAATAGGCTGGGAGCAAGCTAGAACAAGAGTCAAGAGAAGGGAAGACTCAGTCTATACCTCAAGAGGAAGAAGCAATGGTTGCCATTTAAACCTTGAGCTAAAACTTTGAATTTGGGCTCAAGCAAAGGATGCAAAAGCTCCTCATTGTGCATTTTAATACCAACTGAAAGGTAGAGTCCAAGTGGAAGCACACAAGTGCAAGCAAGAGCTTTGGTTAATGGATCAAGAGAGCAAGAGAGAGAGACACCATATGTGGAAATTCCAACAGTCACAATGTGTGACTGACCTTCCTTTATTCAGTAGTCACTGAAAGAATAAAGAATAAACTGATAGTGATGGGCACTCACCACATGTAGTGTACAAGTGTGCAGTCATGGTGTGTGAAGTAAATATAGGGAAGCATAAGCACAAGCACTTTTACCTCTAACAAACAATGCATTTTTTGAACTTGATGTAGAAGTTGTAATGACAAAAGTATATTTACACAAGATATACCCAACTGCAGGCAAAAGAAATTAACAAATTTCAATGAAGTGCCCCACAAAGCCAACCAATGGTTACTCAAATATCAAACCAACATAAAACTAATGTAAAAATGATATTTAGCCTTCCAAAAGGCGTACGAAATTTTTGAAATCTTTCCCAAGCATTTCAGCTATCTTCCAGGCATAAAACAACTAGTCCCATGGAAGACTTAGTACATGCAAAATGCCTTCACAAATCAAATTTAGCCTGCATAATGTTTGTAAATGAGCATAAACCAACTTGGAAAATCTTTGAATATGACAAATTTATCAAGATTTGTGTGTGATATGAAGTCGAGAGTCACAAGCAAAATAATGAGTTGGCACAAACAATGAAAGATCCATTGATCTTGAAGCTTTTTGTGCCCTATAACTTAATCTACAAAACCTATGGGGTCTCAAAATACAACTTCTTGATTTCTAATGCCTCTCTAGTGCAAAATCAATCTCTATGAATATTAGTGTCATTGTTTGATACCCTATGGACTGCCATCAATTCTAGAAGCAACTACCATTGTTCTAAACCTTTCATTAAGGTTTAAACCTTAACAAGTGCAGCCCATTCACACTTGGAGGATATTTAAAACCACCAATATGCATCATTGTCTCTCCATGTTCATTTGTGAGGACATAAGTAAGGAGTTTCTTAATTTCAATTTTGAAGAAAAATGGGAGGAGGTGGGTGGGGTGCACAAAGATAACATCATTTCATGTAGAGTGGTGGTCTTTAATGTTACCTTTTGTTACTTGATTGCATATTCATAATTATATATGCACTTCTATTACCAACACATTGGATGAAAAAAGCATGCCAATGGATTCCCTTGGAGCCCACTAAAGACTTGGGAGAAGCATTTGATATTCAAATTTATATGCCAAGTGGAATGCTTTAGTGTGAGTGATTGTTGGAGCCTTCTAAATCTATGGGAGCATCTTCTACTGATGGAAAGCATTATTTGTATTGGTGGTAGAAAGGTAAGCTTGTTTGATAATGGAATTTTTTGTTTTTGTTGGGACAAGTATATTTCAAAGCTTGTTTTAAAAAAATTCATTTTAGAGGGAGAAAATAATGGAAAAAATGATATGGTATCGAGTACTCTGAAACAAGAAGAAAGAATTTGTGCTGAGACTAACAATATGTAAAAAATTCACTCCCCTCGAATTGTAAGCCACTACTTTTATGTTCTTAATTTTTCATATGTTATTCTTGAGGTTTTTACTTCCTCTCTACTATCAGACATTTTTCTTTGAATCTTGTTGAGGATCACCTTTTGAGAAACTTGTCTAGGATGTACAAAGCTCTACATGTGGATGTGGATGAGAAAATGATGATCGAAAAGGCATCACAATATCTTCTAGATTGCAAGATTTTCTTTTATAAGTCCATATATATACTATCCACAACAGTTAATTCATATGATTCTCTTGAATTACTTTCTTATCCATCCCTCAATTCCTTGGAATCACATGACATTCATAGCTCATTGAAATTTGGGAGAGCTTTAAGATTAGTGATCCTTTCATGGTTTGTGCCAATTTATATTTTTGCTTATATATTGAAAACCACTAATACACATCATAGTTCCTCCATGTTCATTTATAAGGACATAAGTGAGGAATTTCTTGATTTCAATTTTGAAGGAGGATGGGATGATGTGGGTGGGGTACACAAAGATGACATCTTTTCATACAAAGTGATGGTCTCTAGTGTCACCTTTCATTACTTGATTGCATATTTACCATTATACATGTGCTTCTATTATCAACATTGGATGAAGAAAGCAAACTAATGAATTCCCTTAGAGTCCAATGAAGACATGGGATAGCCTCATATGCCAAGTGGAGTGCTTGAGTAAGTCATACTATGAGTGATTTTTTAAGCCTCTCTCCTAATTTTCCTTGTGCCAACACATTCCATTCGCATAAAAATATCATCATATTTTACAATGCATGACAGTTTACTTGAAATTAGGGAAATTCTAATCAAATGACACATCAATCATCCCTCCTAAAAAAATCTCCTCTCACCTTACCACCATAAGACACCTCAATATTCCCATGAAACAATCACACGATCCCTCCCCCCTTCTCCCTTCCCCTATAACTAAGCAATTTATGAAGAGATGGTAGGAGAGGCAAACCATGGTAGATCCATGCCAGTCCAAGAGGAACCAAAAAAAAAGTGTGAGAGGGAAAATATATAGCTCATTCAACCTAGCGCATCCCAAGGCGATTCATGACAAACATCTCAAGGTGAACATCTACAACTTTCTTTAATCCATCTTCTTTTCTTATTTGCCCTTGTCTTTTCCCTAACTACGATACCTCCTCATGAGAAGCTTCACATGGCACCATGCAATGGAGCACGACCCTCAAATGTGGTGACCCCATCACACAAAGTAAGATGTTCCTTTGTGGTGGGCCCATCTTTGACCATTTTTAATGTGGGGACAAACATGATCATTGACACCACTATGTCAAATGCCTGCAACAAGGTATTTCTATCATTAATTGGCAAACATATTCTTTTTTAGAAGGTGGGAAAGGAATACACCTAAGTTCTTTTAAATAATATAAAAAGTTTAGTTGCATCCTCTCTCTTTTTAATTTATAAATATATTATTAAAAAATAGCATTATGATTAGCGAAAGCCACGGTTAAACATGTTTAATTTTACACGTGCTTACGATACTCATGTAATTCCTTGTTAATTAGTGTATTGGTCAATGGATGATGACTAGAAAAGGTATTATCTCTTGTTTTTTATAAATTCATCAATTAATTTTATCATGGATTGCAATTCGTGGGTTGCAAACTAAATAAAAGTCACCCATTAAGCTTATCATTAAATTTATAGTTGCCACATCAAGTCTTCAACCTACTTCCTTTCCAAGGCTCGTATATTCGTAGAATCATAGAATAAATCAATGGCAATAGTTGCAACTTTAGGAACACATCTCACATTACACAAGAACTACCATACCATATGGAATGGTGAACACAAAGAGAAATTCCACTTAAAACTCTATAATTAAGACTCATGCCCGACATGTAGATGAAAATCATGGGTAGTCTTTCAGTCTCGATAGGAGACTACTACTTTGCATTTCCCTAGCAGAGGGTAGGATTATCCCCCCAACAGGTTGAGATTAGCATTCGTGGGTTGCAGTTGGGACTGACCAATGAGAGTTTAATGTTCATGAGCAAGGATGTTGAAGTTAGATCCCTCATCAATGAGCGCATCAAAAGTGCATGTCTTTTGAGTAGTGACTGTGATTCGTAGATAAGCAAGTTCTACTACCTCCTCATCCGTATCCTCGATTTTTGTGATGGTGGCTAGTCTCACGTTGACATATGGTTGGAGAATTGGTGGCTCATGCAATGGATGGGTTGGGGGGTAGTAGTTCTTGAGATGACTACCATTAAAGAAGCCTGTGCCCTCTTCCTTTAAGGTTTTGAGCTGTGCATTGCCGTTCAACTTATATTGCAAACTTTGAAAGGCCCTAATCCTCTGAATTTTATCTTCTGCTTATGATCCTTCACTGCATATAGGAATACTAAGTTGCCTTGCTCAAAGTCACTCTGTTTGGCATGCTTGTCAAACCAACTATTGCATCTTGCCTTCTCACAAATTAGTGCATGAGTAGCTAGAAGTCGGGTATCGAAGAGATGTGTCCCAGCTCTACTAAGTGTTCAGTTCTTGCTCCTTTCCCAACCCATCGCTCTTGCACTACTACTCTCAAGCTAGGGACGAAAAACTATATTGGCAGAATTGGTTCAATTCTGTAGGTCAGCCCAACTGTTGTCTTATAGGCTACTATCCTATAGGCCCATAGTGCTGCCATGAGTTTGTTATCCTAGTCACTATGTGAGGCACAGACTACCTTAGTCAAGACATTCACTAAGATCTTGTTCATGGACTTTGCCTGATCGTTAGCTTGAGAGTAGTAAGGTGACCATTTCCTATGGATAATCAAGAAGGTGAACATCAAGTGAGCAATCACTTCATTAATGAAATGAGTGCCTTGGTCACTAACTAGTTTAATAGGGCAGAGCTGAATCATGAGATCACTTGCTCCCAAAGGAACTTAGCCGTGGTTCTAGCATCATTCTTTCTCATGGCTCGAGCTTTGGTCCATTTTGTAAGGTAGTCCATTGCCACAATGATGCATTTGGCTTGGGAGTACTATACTGCGGGACTGATTGGCTTAGTGAAGTCAATGCCCCATTTTTTGAATGGTTGGCATGCTATGATTAGGGTTAACTCCATTCTGTTCTTAAGAATATGAACCTTAGTCCTTTGACACTCATCACAATGTTTTATGAATTTAGTAGCATTGCGAAATAGGGTGGGCCACCACAGTTGAGATTGTAGCACCTTTTCTAGGCCATAGTATCTCTGTTGAAGTGTCCTCCAACATTCCACCATGCGCTGCAGTTAACACATCACACATTTCCTACTCACATACACATCTCCGCAATAGGCCATCTTGCCCTAACCTATAGAGTTGGTGGGTGATCAATTGTTAGGGTTCAATCTCAATAGGTCTCTCATGTAGCCTGTGCTCTAGGATCTTGACTATGTCATCAGTCCAATAAGACATCAAATCATCTCTAAATCAATCCTTTTCTCTAGACAGACTAAAGAGGTGTGCATCAAGTAGGTCATCTATAATGCCTTGTCCTGCAGCCTCTCATATGGGTATGTGGAACATGTGATCTGCCATATAGTGTTGCTTGCCCTTGCGTACAACCACAGAAAAATAAAACTCTAAGAGCAGAGGTAACCAGCGAGCTAGGCGTCCAGTAGCGCAAGGTTTGTTGAAAAGATAAAGCAAGGCTTGATGGTCAACAAAGGAGGTAAAGGGTGTAGCTAAAAGATAATGCTAAAATTTATTTACAACAAATACCATGGCCAAACCTTCTCTTTCCATTATGGAGTAGTTTATCTCTGTTATCTCTAAGTTGTCTACTAGCAAAGCTCATTGGATAATCAAGGTTATGTTCACCAAGCTGGTACAAAATGGTTCCAACGGCAAACTTTGACGCATCAATATACACATGGAATGTTATGTGCCAATCTGGGGCTCGAAAAATCGATGCAGTAGTGAGAACCTTTTTCAATTACTCATAAGCACATTGGCACTCCTCGGTCCACTTGAATACAATCAACAACTTGTAGAGTGGTCTAGCAATCGATGCATAGTTAAGAACAAAGCACCAATAGTATCCCATGTATCCTAGGAAACACTAAACTTCCTTATAGTTGGTTGGTGGTGGCTAGTCAACAACAATAACCCTAATCTTAGAGGAGTCATTGGTAGTGCCATTCTTGAATACCATGTGCCCTGAGATGCATCCATGTTTCACCCAGAATTGGCACTTTAGGGGGTTCAAAGAGAGACTATAGAGCCGACATCGTTCGAAGACTACACAAAGCTTATTCAGGTGTTCTTTCCAGCTAGATTGAATGCATAGAGATCATCAACAAATACTTCTAGCTCTCGCTTAAGCATGTCCTTGAAGATGGTGCACATTAAATGTTGAAAGGTAGTAGGCATGTTCATCAGCCAAAATGGCATGACTATGTATGCGAACATGCCCCACTCCATGGCGAACACTATCTTATGCATGTCATCCAGGGTGTATTTGAACTTGGTTGTAACTTGAGAAACCATCTAGGAAACTGTAGGCCTCTTTTCCTACTAATGTGCTCCATGTAAGGCAATGGATAATTATCTCTCTTAGTCGTGGCATTAACTTTCTTGTAGTTCACGCACACTCGGATTTTTATGTTCTTCTTAAAGATTATCACAATGTGTGACACCTAGTCCATGTGCTCAATCTCATAGATAAATCCAGCCTTCAATAGCTTGCTGATCTCTTCCTTCACGGTGTGAGCATGCTTTGGATTCATCGAGTACGGTCATTGTTTTACTGTTGTTATGTCAGGAGTCATTGGGATGTTATGTGTTATAATCCTCAGATCAACTCTTTTGATTTTGTCTAAGGACTAGGCGAACAAGTCTATATACTCTCATAAGAGAGAAATAAGATTAGCCTCTTCTTGCTTGGTCAGGTTGTCAGCTATAGATATGGGTTGAGGCTTCTCCCCTTCCCCTACTAAGTTGACATTCTTGACTTTGGTAGGTCCTTCTATCAGTTCACTTGTTTGTCCTCATCTCTTTATGCCCAACAAGATCACTACCATGTCCCCTTTCTTGAATTTAGTGAAGCACTTTGGTAGGTCTTGGGATTTCTTTTGATGTTCAACTTTCGATCCTTTTGGTTGTCCTCTCTTCTCCTCCTTTGACCATCTATGCCTTAGATAGACCAACAATTCCCCTTTGGTGCTCCTAGTTTTAGGGTGGTCAAGGTATCTTTGGATCACTCCCAGAGCTTACCTCTAATTCCGAGTTGAACTCACAACCCTTGTTAGAGGATGGAGTTTCCCCTAGTGATCGCAACTCCTTTGAGGTTGACTCTGGTCCTAAAGAGAGGTGCAACACTTGGCTGGACTAGCCCTACTTGCTCATAGTCCATCACACCTAAGTGATCCAACCAAGTGTGATCGCATTCAGTTCTTTTGAAGATTCCTCTTTCAACTCTGAATGCGTTGGCTCTCCGTGGGGCTTGGAGTCTACCTTTATTTGCTCAATTACTTGGCCATTAGTGTCGTACTCTATCATCTTGGCCTCTTCTACATTGCTTTCATTTGAGGAATAGTCATTCTCATACTCATCATCTAAATTGCTACCTTCTAACTGCTTGTCGTCATCTAGCTCTCTATTCTCAACTCTCTTTCCATCTGTAATCATTAGTGCCTAGTTATTCATAAGGTTTAGATCGTTCACTTTGGTCTATCACCATCTCGGTTCATCCATGAGATTTTGGAGCGGCTTGAGATTAGCAGCTGAGTGACTAGCTAACTCCCTTGTTAGATACTCAAGAATCCCTTGGAGTTCAATTCTATTAAACAGGATATGGAAAAGGGTGGGTGTTTGTTGCCTACTAGGGTTTTTGGCCATCATACAGAGTGGCACTGATGATAGGGTCTTACCCCTCAGAATCTAAGGTGCAGTGGCTTTATGGGAGTCACTAGCTATCATTGTTGCCTGCTTATAATCTTCTTCCTCATCCGAAAATGGTAGGTCAATGGTGACTAACATGTGCATCCAATCCTGCTCATCTTCTTCGAGGCAGGGAATGTACTTCGTCAAGGGTCTAGATGAATTCCTGGCTTGGGTGTCTCCTTTCAAGATAGAGGAGATGGCATCTAAGTTGAGTGGCATGGTCTTCCAAGTATCCATCTCAAGTCTTATTGCCTCCGATCTATTACCTAGGAATATGAGGCCATTACCCCAATCTTTGATTACCATGCTTTCCTCATCTATGGTCTGCCTAGTAAGATATCGTAATCTACTCCCTTCATAACGATCAATTTCATCAAGAACTGGACACCTGCTATCTTCAAGGGCCAGTCCTTCAATACTCGAAATGGCTTAGCTTTCATGTCATTAGCCAGCGTGATATTAAACTTTGCAGTCTCCATCAACAGGTTACCCCAAACCTATAGAACTCTATGGCTAAGTACACTGACTCCCATCCCCCATGTCTACAATTCCCTTTCTCGTGACATCTCCTAGTGCTACCACTGGTAGGACCTCATGCATCTCCGTGCCTTCCCAGAAATCATTCACATGCAAGGACTTAGGCACGTTCAATGTGAGGCTAGGTATCTGCATGGCAGCGTCATTCTCTTGCAAGTCGGCCACTCTTGGCTTGTTAGATCCTTCTACCCATTGCTTCAATTCTTGCCATAATGAAGGGCTTTGCCTAAGCAGATCCCCCATTGGCAATGTTATAAGAGTCGATAGCAGTGTTGTAAGAAGGCCATTAGCTGCTTGCCTTTCGTCTTGCCCTACACTCTTTTTGCCACCACTGGTCTTGAGCAGCTTGCCTATTGATGGTGTCTAAGCCTTGTCTTCATGGCTCTACATGAGGTGCAGATGCATCTCTTGAGTGAAGAACTCATTGATCTCGTCTTCTAGGATGGGCTCGGCATCCTTTAGATACTCTTGGGCTTCTCTCACCCACTCCTTAACCTTGCCAACTATTTCCAATTGGCACCCTGGATCAAGATATTCCCCAAATTTGGCACTCCCCTTCTCCGTTGTTTTAGGTGCTGAAGTCTCAGCCTCTGCGCCCACCACTTGCTTCTCTCTCATTAGTGTGGTTGCACTGTCTGTTTTTAGTGTCACTTTGGCATCAACCCTCTTTTTCTTCCTTCACGGCAAATCTTTTTTTCTATTGAGGGCGTGTCTAGGTTGCTATGTCCTAGCAATTAAATACTGGCCTACTTTATTTGTGCCCTAGTCATCATGGTTGATAAGATGGGAGTGGCCTCACCATCAAGTGTTTCGACTCCAAATAGCCCCAAAGGTATAAAAGCTACACTTGGCTAAGCTAGTAGCCAATTTTTCCTAGGATATCAGACGTATAAGTGACTAATTCCACACTTAGGGCATCTCAAATCAACCTTTTCTCAGTTAGCTTATTCTTGTTTGGAGCAACAAGATGAGATATGTCGGATGGCCACAAGTTGGGTCTTGGCTTTGCCCTCCTAGGCCTCTACCCCTTCCCCGACCTAACACCATCATCCGTATCAGTCTAAAGTCCATTAAGATGGGATTTCTCTCATTTTTGTACAAGGACGTAAGGGTTTACATATGTCTCATCCTCCTCATTCAGCTCATCCACATAATGTATTGGAGTGTCACTCGGTGGATGGGTCATGAAGGGTCTAGGTGGTCTAGATATACATGTAGGGGTGATGTCCATTCTAGGGACAACCATCTTGGCAACATTAGGCATTGGGAGAGCTAATGGAGCTCCCCTTCCAAATTGTGACGGTCTATTCCCCAAGTAGTATGGCTGGTTGTAAGGTTTCGGATATAGTAATTGCATCGGTAATAATCAGCAGTGCATAGCATCGTGATCAAACCTACCACAATTTGGCACAAGGTCTAGATCTAGGATCCATGCACTTGACCCAAGATGTGGATCCCTCCACAATGGACACATTGGACGTGAGGTTGCACATGTCTTCTAATCATTTCGTGGGGCTTGGCCAACTCTAGCTTTACATCTTAGGTCAACACTCTTCCCTTTCTCTTGGTTACTCTGACTAGATCTCTCGCTTTGCGGTAGCTCTCTCTGAGGCTTTAGAGGGCTGCACTATCTCAGCTTGTGGCCCTCGAGCTCCTCTCCTTGAGCAGGTTGTCTATACATATGGCTTCTTAAAAGACCCTAGCTAGCATGTCTCTTTGCAAGTTTTCAGTTGCCTACCAAGGCCTTGCGAGCTCTTCGCTCCTAATTCTACTTATGAATACGGTGGAGACCACTCACTCACTAGGTTGCTATGTGGCTAGGAATGTCTTAAAGAGACTCTGCATGGGGGTGACATAATCTCTAATGTCCTCCTTGTCCTTTTGACTAACATTCATCTGTCAAACCATGAGGCTATCCGAGTAACCCACCTTAGAGAATCTCTTGATGAAGAGGCTCTTGAGAACATTGAAGTTGTTGCATTCGGTGTCATCTAGACTATGTACCACATCCATTCTTTATCTCCAAGACAAATACCAAAAGCTTGCGCACGTTGAATACTAGGTGGTTGTGGGACTTCTAGATCACTCTCAGAGTTGAATTTTGACTCAGAGTTGAACTCACAGCCTTTATTAGAAGGAGTTTCCACTTGTGGTTGTAGCTCTAAGACCAATTCCACTCTAAGTAGTGGTGTGGCACCTGATTGAACTAATCCATCCGCTCGCTTATAGTCCATATTTCCAGGTGCTCTAACCAAGTATGATCACAATTTACCTTGATGGCTCCTGTTTCCACTCTAAAAGCACTGGCCTATCAAGGTTTAGAGCCCACTCTTATCTGCTTAATCACTCATCCATCTGTGTTGTGCTCTATGGTCTTGGCCTTTGCCTTACTTTTCTCACCATTGGAATAGCATACTTCATACTCAATGGATGGGTCACTATGCATCCAAGTGGCCTAGGGATTTTTGTGGGGTTGATGTCAATCCTAGGGGTAGTTGGCTTTGAGTCATTGGGCACTGGTAGAGCTAATGTAGCTCCTCTTCCAAAGTTGGATTGCCTACTCCTTGGATAGTAGGGCTGAGTATAGGGTTGTGGATATGGGAGCCTTCTTGCCAATTGGAAATGCATCGCATCATGTCCAAATCTACCACAGTTAGCACAAGGTCATGATTTAGGGTCTGGACATTCAGGTAGAAGATGGTTCCCACCACAATGCACACACTACACATGGGTTGCACTGGCCTTCTCAACATCTCGTGTAGCTCGACCAACTCTAACTTCAAGTTAGCTATCTCTTGGATTTGGTCAATTTTTTTTTCCCTATCTTGCATGCTATGGCTTGATCGCTCACTAAGGGTCATGGTTCTCTCAATGTTTCTAGAGGTGGCGCTCTCTTATGGTGTGGCTCTTGATCTTCTCTCTCTCAGCAATTTATCCACGCATATTGCTTCTTCAAAGACCCTCCCTAACACGTCCCTTTGTAGGTTCAAGTTACTAGCTAAGGCCTTATAGAGTTCTTCGTTTCAACTTTTATTGATATCTTCTTATATGCACCTTCTTTGTGTCTAGTGTCATTCCAAGGGTTAGCATCTAGCCTCATAGTTCTATCTAGAAAGCGCAAGAAAACAAAGTTTGAATATTGAAAAAGGATTTGTATGATCTAAAGCAAGCACCTTGATCTTGTATGAGAAGATATATGCATAGTTGATTACACATAGTTTGCAAAATAGTTCCACTGAGAGTATATTAATATCAAATATGAAAGTGATATACCTCTAATTATTGTGGTTTATGTTGATGACATACTGCTACTAGTCCTAATGAGATACATATTGCTAATTTAAAATCTAAGTTGAATTTAGCTTTTGATATGTTAGATTTGGGTGTACTACATCATTATTTGGCATTTAATTTAAGTAGTGTGATGGAGATATTGTTTTGTGTTAGATAAAGTAAGTTGAAATATTATTGCAGAGATTTGGTCTAGAAGATTACAAGCCTATTGCTATTTCTATGGAGATAGGTCTGAAGTTGAGATATTATTGGTGTGATTTGGTCTAGAAGATTACAAGCCTATTCCTACTCCTATGGAGATAGGTTTGAAGTTGAGGCTTTTGTATGCATTGTGAGGTCTAACATTTAGTTTGCAATCTCATACATGAGCATCTTTATGCATAGCTCGGGTATACTAAGAATTGGCAAGTAGTGAAGCGGATCTTTCACTACTTGAGTAGTACTCATCGCAGCACCTTGGGCTATTTTGTCCAATAGGGGAGATCATTATTACCAAATTTACATGCTTTTTTGGGTTTTGATTGGGTTGGTTTTTATGATAGTTGTATATCCACAAATGGTTTTTGCTTCATGCTTGGCAGCTCATGCATATCGTGCTTGAGTAATAAGTAGCCCGATGTAGCCATTTCTAGTTGTGAAGATGAGTACAATGCAACTTTCATAGCTACAGCCAAATATATTTGATTCAAATGCCTCTTACCTAATTTGGGTGCTAAACAATCATTTCCCACCACCATCTTTACTAATAGTCAAAGTGCATTGGTAGTCACATAGAATCTATTTTTCCATGCATGTATTAAGCACATTGAGGTGTACTATCATTATATCAGGGAGAGACTCCCTACAAGAGAGATCAGTTTGGACTATGTTCTATCACAAGACAATCTTGCATATGTGTTCACAAAGTGTTTGCCTTGTGAGAAGTTTAAAGCTTCTTGCAAAGCTTTGGGATTACTCCCCTTTGTGGATTGATCTAGTCCACTGGGCATAACATTTCCCTATACAAGAGTGATAGTTCTTTTTCACTGCATTACTCCCAAGGAGGATTTGTTGCCATTATTTGATAATGATGTGTGTGAACACACTTAGAACTATTGGAGCACTTATTTTCCTCTTTAGCAGGTTGTTTTCCCTCAGTCTTGTATACATGCATATTCACTTTTAGGGCATTCTTAGTCTTGTAAATCTTCTCTATTGAAAATTCTCAATACACTTTGAGTTATGCTTTATTAAGCTTCTTCTTCTTTTCCAAGTTGTGTAGTTGCTTTCTTACAACCCTAAATCCAACATGACATGTATATAGTTGTTTTTGAATTTGATGTTTAGTATTTTAAGGATGGGGCCTTTCTCTTTGAAAATGTCTTATCAAACAGGCTCTATTCAATGTGCCAACTATACCTCATACTCTATCTTGTGTGTTAGTAAAGTGTAGGTTACAACAACTAGGTAGTATACTTACACTCTCACTAGTGCTTTACGTACTTGGCATAAACAAAAACTTCTTGTCTTTTCTACAGTCACAAAAGCTAGTTTTAGAGTAATGTCTATGCATGAAAGATCTAAGATTCATGATAACAATATGGGTGATATTATTGTTGCCATTGTGGAACAATAGCACATGGATAGCATAGAGCATAATTATGTGACACAATGCTTTGAGCCTAGACAATTCGTAAACCTACTCAATGTGATACTACAACTACATATTTGAATTGATTTTATCATCATATTGATTTGTGAAAATGACTATGACTCTACAAATTAGACTATGTAGATGGCAAATAGGTATTCCTCATTAGTCTATCTAGTACTAAACAAAGTGAAGGAGAGGATTAAAGATATCTAATGTAGACACATCTTATTTACATGCGAGAAAGGGTTGAACTACATTTTTGGTAAAGACCACATCCCTACTAGTACACTTTCTTTGTAAAAGAACTATAAAGTTTGTACCCTTAACTTTCATTACTATACCCACAAAAATGCATTTCACTACCTTGCTATCCAACTTTGTAATTTTTCTTTTTTGGCAAAAGAGTGAAAGACAAACATATAAACCACACAAATGTGCAATAGAAAGTATATCTTCTCAAATAGGCTTTGCTTTAAAAGGAAAAACAATACCTATACAAACCTTGAATTAGAAGCTAGTTCTAACTTCTTTATTAGTAATCTCCCAGCAAAACTAAGAGTACCACTTAGAGGTTTCATTCTTGAAATGCTTTTTTAGCTACTCAAAGCGTAGTCTCATACAAACCCTTAGAGGACACCCAAGAGACCTAAAAGTCTTACTCTTGGGAGCTTACTTACTTGAAAACTAATTCACCCAACCATCCAAGAGCATCAAAGAGTACCACCAATTTATTCTTTTATTAATTCAAAATAAAAAATGCATCATAATCAAAATCAAAGAAGCTAGTCAAATGGTGGTCAAAGCCAAATTCAAAGGAGTAAATAGAGGCCAATAGGTAATAAGAAAATGGACTTGAACTTAAAGACATCAAGCTAGAACCTCAATAAGGTTCTCATTCTTGTGTGTGCAATCTATGAGCTCTTGCTTTTATCTTCTCCTTCATGCTTCTAAACTTCAACTTAAAAGGAAAATATCCATGTGGCAAGAAGAAAAGTCAATATCTACAAATGAGTATAACTAGATGAGGGAAGACATATCTCATCCTACACCCATCTACTTCCTATAAGAAAAGTGTAATGTTTCATCAAGAGACTTTTAGTGAGCAAACCAATAGGATTCTCATTTGTAGAGATCTTGACAAGCTCTATGTGCTTGTCCTCAATCACCTCTCTCATGAAGTGATAATGCACCTCAATGTGCTTGGTCTTCGCATGAAGGATCAAATTTCATGGCAAGTAGATGGCACTTGTAGAATTTGAATGCAAGGTACAAGTTATAGAAGTAATACCAAGGTCTGCAACCAAACAACCTAACCATAAAGCCTCCCTAGTGGCCTTAATGGTTGGCTGCAATGTTCTTAGCCTCTATAGGAGACTCAACGTGCATAGTAGACAAGGTAGTGCATTTCTACACCCTAAACATCCAAGGAACAGTATATCCAACAAAGATAAAGACATAACCAAAGGTGGACTTCCTAATATTTGCATGTCCTGCATAATCTGAGACATTGTAATGCATGACTCTAGTTTCCTAGCTACCATAGTAAAGATACAAGTCTACATTGTTCTTAAGGTATCTCATAATGCCCTTCATGGCATCCCAATGTCATCGACTAGGTGTCGCCATGTAATGAGCCACAACTCCCACTACAAATGCTATGTCAAGTCTACTAGGGCTATCATGGCATACATCAAGCTACCCACTATGGATGGATACAGAATCTTGGCCATCTCATCCTTCTCATCATTTGACTAGGGACAATCTACCTAACTAACCTTCACACAAGAAGATAAAGGGGTAAAAATGGGTTTACCACCCCACGTTCAAGTGTAAATGCACTCATTTTGCGAGAAGCAAAGGAGTCTCTTAGAATGATTGTGCATAAAATGCATACCAATTATATGAAACTTTAAAGCATCCACAGCTCATCATGAGCACTCTCAGTAATCAATATATTATCAACATAGAGTACCAAAATAATAAGGCTACCATCACGGCCTTCTTTTGTAGAGACACGAATCCATAGCACTATGGGAATAAGACTATGAATACATAAAGGCATGAAATTTATGATGCCATTCCCTAAGTGCTTGCTTATCCATAAAGACATTTTCTCAACTTGCACAGTAGGTATTCCCTATCCTATTCCACAAAGCCCTTAGGCTATTGTATTTAAATGTCCTTATGCAGGTTCCCATGTATAAAAGCCAAAACCAAACAAAGAATAGTCATTTTTACCAAAGGGATAATATCTCATAAAAATCAACTCCCTTTTTCTATTTAAAACCCTTTCCAACCAAATAGGCCTTATATGCAAATCTAATGTATGGATGTTTTGCAACAATGAGTCAAAATCAAAATGCATAGCCCTCTCCCAAGAAGAACTGTCGTCCCTATGCATAGCCTCCTCAAAAGTAAGGGGCTTAGCACAATCTATCACCATGACATAATCCATAGAGGGTTCATAACAATCAGGAGGACACGATGTTCTAGTAAAGCATCACAAAGAGGTTGTGGAGCCTATATATCATGTCCTCACTATCCAACATCAATATGATCTTACACAATATGCGGGTCCTGGGCCATTGG
Source organism: Lygodium microphyllum (assembly GCF_053477565.2). Lineage (NCBI taxonomy): Eukaryota > Viridiplantae > Streptophyta > Polypodiopsida > Schizaeales > Lygodiaceae > Lygodium > Lygodium microphyllum. Next base: position 58,203,663 of record NC_141141.1, on the reverse strand, counting down.
AGCATCAATGGCAACTACAAGCTGTCTAATAGGGGCTAGCTATACAATAATAGGAGTTTCCTCCTAAAAGTTCACCCTGCACAACTCAATCACATGATTGAGTTTCTTATACATTTTATCCTCATGGAACACAACATCATGGCTACATATAACTTTCATAGCCTAGATCCCAAAGACAATAGCCCATCTTGCCTACATCACTATATGTAAGGAATAATGTATCTAATAGACTTAAAATCCAACTTATTGCGCTTGTCTTTGGATATATGGCAGAATGCCTCACATCCAAAGACTCTCAAGTGTGCATATGAAGGAGGTTTACCAAATTATACCTCCTTTGCAAATTTACCACCAAGAGTAGTGCATGGAGATCTAATAATCAAATAAACTCCAATAGCAATTGCCTCAACCCAAAATGTATAGGATAAGCCTACATGTCTAAGCATACTTTGAGCCCTCTCCTTAATGGTTCTATCCTCAATAAAATAGCTCAAAGATGAAGTATGGTAGTACTTGCCATAAACTATAAAAAATGATAACCCAACTATAAGTTAATGTCCAAAACAAAATGCTCTCATTGCTAAGAAAGTTCGAATAACAACTGGACTTACACTACAACTAGCAATGACTAGTGAAGAGCATACAAATCCAAGTACCAAATACTATTAAACAAACAAAAAAGTGTCAAATACATAGATGCATGTCGAACAAAGGGGTGTTGAAGTACATGAGCTAATTGTGCATAAGAGATCTCCAAGAAATAGAGAGATCTAAACAATGAAACTCAGTATGTAATAAAGTATGTATCCATAACTTATAATCCATCTAATAGGAGGAAGTACTAGGAAACTAAAAAATTGAATGAAAATTAACCGCATTGACTAATAACTATTACAAAGACAATGTTTGCATAAACCAATGAGCATATATGAGAGGCCCCACAATCTCTAAAAGCCAAGCTCTGCAATAGAATCTTAAAGTTCTCCCACTGGAAGAGAACGAAAGTAACCAAGAGCAAAGCAAGCTCAATTCATGTATGTCTTAACATCCAGAAACCCAACGATACTATAGAATACATTCAAGAATCTATAAACAGGATAAGCATCTAAGCCCATAAATAAGAAATCACTAGACCATGCAACCTCTACAAATATGGATGTAAGATAGGTTAGAATCAAAGTTCAAGTCTCAAAGGAGAGCATATACATACATGACCCCATGAATGTCAAGCATACATAGGATCAAAGAGAATTTCGAGATGGCATAAAGCATAGATCGCACTAACATTCAAATCATATCCTTGTTATCCACTATTTATGACAATAAAGATCCTTCCAATGCCTGAGAAAAATAAGCTCTAATCAATTTGTAGAGCATCCCCAAGCATTGATACATCATTCTAGCCTCATTGAAGCATAAATATTTAAACACTTGTCCCAAATTGTGAACAAATTATATCGCCAATATACTCATCATCACAAAACGATGCCAAAGATGGAGTCAAAAGTGTCAGAAGTGTTGGGGGTAAAGGCACATATGCCTATGTTGCCCGTGTATTCACTATACTTCACTACACTTATAATATCCCCACACTTTCACATTGCAGGTGTGCTCCATCCTCCATATCTTGCACCTCTCTTGCTTCTGCTTGCTTCTACTTTCACTCAGGCTTTTCTCTTCAACTAGTATCAAAGTTGAGATTGAGGAGCTTCATTTGCACCACTGTGTCTATGCCTGGATTTGAAAGCTGAATTCAATACATTCATGGCAGCCATAGTTCCTTTTTTCAAGGTATGATTTGATCTCCCAGCTTGCTCTAGGTTATCAAGACTTTTTTCATGCATTTTGAGGACCTTCCAGGGGACTTCTTGAGCATTAGCTAGTGCTCATGAAGCCTCACATAAACTAACATTGATTAGTAGTAGCCTACACTATATTTGCACCATTTTTCCATGTCTACAATCTCTAAATCACAACAGGGTTCAAACTCCTGTACTTGCTCAAGTATTTGGGCAATCTATTAGGCATCTTTCTAGGTTCTTCAACTCCCATTTGAGCTTCATTTCTAGCAGTGAACATCAACCATTAACTTTGAGAAAATAATAGACATGTTGTTGTATCTATGGGTAGCATACATAGAGCTTCATAATGCCTCAATGATGCCTTCGATGCTTGGCCTTGACGTTCCCAATGGTTGTTTAATGCTTGGGAATGCTATTCACTTGGTTTAAGCTTGCATAGCTTAGCTTATGCAATCATTTTTTATTTCTATAATACAATGGACAATAAGCATTTATACATGGAAAATGTATGCCTATTGCTCTTTGATGATATTCAAGTACTTCATTGGATGTATTGATGTATGACATTGATGACATACACCTAGACATGCTCTTGAGAGCTTTTGAGCTTTACATTTGAATGAAATGTGATGTCTTGGAGCTTTGATTACATGCTTTGGTTTGCTAGATTGATTGTTACATACAAGCTTGAAGAGTTATTATGGTTTACGCTCTCGTCTTTGTGCTCAATGTATCTTGGATGCTTGGATATCATGTACATGATGTACTGAGCTTGTCTTCCTTAGTTGGCATTAGATTGTGTTCTAGTGGGAGTCACTTGATACTTGGATATTTGCATTGAGCTTTGGATTTATATAGTTAAGCTCGAGCTTCTTTCAATGAAATGATGGGACTCATTGAGCTATGTACATGCACTCTTGATACTTATTGGATGCAATTACTCTTTATTGGACTGATCTGATTTATTCTTTGGATCTAGCACCTATCTCTGTCAGAGTGATATCTATGCCTACTAGATGTATGGTTTATCGACACATTGTGATTGTGATAGATCTTGGTACTGATTGTATGCATCTTCACCACTAGTTGCTCTTACATACCATGTTTGTTGCCATATATGGCTAGCAATGTGAGCTTCAATTTTCCTAATCGATTGCCCACATTTGATCTTGGCTAGCAATGTTTATTACAAAAATGTTGTAATTGCATGTTTATACATCCTTTATGAGAGTAGGTGCTTTGATTTGATAGTTCTTTACTGACAATTAGTGGATAGTCTTACGCTTTGGTGTTTTCATTTGTTTAGACTTGGTCTTGGTGGTTGTGATTGGGGCTAATTTGCAATCATTTACAGCAGCATGTCTTCTTGTATTGTGCTTTCATTTGTTGGTATGATGGTGGCTGGTGGATCGAAAAAGAGAGTTATCTTTAACACTAATAAATTAGATGGCACTAATCATAGCTACTAGAAGGCAAAAATATGGCAAGTTTTGGTGCAAAATTTATAGATTAATCCATTGAGACACAAGGGTGTAAATCCCAAACACTTTGGTGCAGAGGATTGGGCGGAATTGGATGACTTGTGTAAATCTACAATCTTTTGGTCACTCTCTAAGTAAGTATTCTACAATGTTGTGTCTGAAGGACAGAGTGCATGGCAATTATGGGAGAAGATCTATGATGTTTATGATAAGTAGGCCCCTCTTTCTTAGATGTATTGGTTGAAGCAACTCATGGACCTTTGTTTCAAAGAGGGCACTTCCTTTATACAGCCTAAGGACTTTGAAGAAAAGGGTAGGAAACACCTAGCGTGAAAGTTGAGAAAGAGCCTTTATGGCCTTAAGCAAGCACCTAGAGAATGGTACCACAAGTTTGATACTTTCATGCATTCATAAGGATATACCCAAAGTGATATGGATCTATGTTTATACACAAAGAATGCACATGATAGCAACCTTATGATTTTAGTACTCTATGTAGATGATATGTCGATTGCTAGGAGAGCTCATGATGAGCTAGATGCCTTGAAAAGTGAGCTCAAGAAGAGCTTTGAGATGAAAGACATGGATAGGCCTTGCATATTCTTGGGGTGCACATCATGTGTGATCCCTCTAAGGGGCTCCTTTACTTATCACTAAAGGAGTACATCCAGAAGGTCCTTGAGTGATTTCATTTCTAAGATGTTAAGCATATTGGTTATCCTTTACCTTCTCATGTGAAGGTTAGTCAAGCTGATTGTCTGTAGTCTGATGAGCAGAAGGTAAAGATGGCCAATATCCCTATTGCACCTATCGTGGACAATTTAATGTATGCCATGATAGCCACTCATCCTGACATAGCATTTGTAGTGGAAGTTGTGGCATAATATGTGGCTACACCTAGTAGAAAGCATTGGGATGCCATAAAAGGTATCATGAGGTACCTTGAGGGTATTTCAAGTATATGCATATGTTATGGTGGCCAGGATATAAGAGTCATGGGGTACACTAACTCTGATTATATACGACATGCAAACAGTAGAAAGTCCATTTCTGGCTATGTTTTAACCTTAGCTCGAAGTGCTATCTCTTAGATGTCCAATATGTAGAAATGCACAGCCATATCTACTGCAAAGTCAAAGTATACTGTACCGAGTGCATGTGAGAAGTGAGCCTTTGGAATGAGCTTTTGAGAGAGATTTTTTTGGCAACCTCCAGTTTTATTCCGCATAGTCCACTTGGTTCTCTTTTTCTTTTGGGCAAATATCAAGCACCACTAATACTCCTTCATTGCCACTATCATCTCCACCACCATCCCTACCACCCCTACCACCACCACTACCGCTACTAGCACCACCAGGACCTCCACCACATCTTACTCTTCCCCTCCTTATTAGAACTACAACCAATTCTCCTCTCTCTCTCTCTCTCTCTCTCTCTCTCTCTCTCTCTCTCTCTCACACACACACACATTAGTAATTCTCTCTCCTTAACTTCTTTACATCACTATATTAACCTTATATGATTATTTTTTATAATATTATCACAATGTTAGTGGTTGAATTATACATATACAAGTGATATCACACTCACATATACATTCACATCCCCTGTCTCTCAATTATTTGCATATATGTTATAATTACATCATGATGTATTAGTACTTCAATTGTGTATACTTGAGCAAAACTAGATACACTTACACAGTCTTCTCTCTCTCTCTCTCTCTCTCTCTCTCTCTCTCTCTCTCTCTCTCTCTCTCTCTCTCTCTCTCTCTCTCTCTCTCTCTCTCTCTCTCTCTCTCTCTCTCTCTCTCTCTCTCTCTCATATGTTGGGAACCCACGATACGCATCTCTCTCTCTCTCCTCCTAAATAAAAATCTCTCTCTCTTTGTCTTTTTAACCCCATCTCTCTCTCTCTCTCTCTCTCTCTC